>NC_134688.1:140905283-141205283 GCF_050947455.1 Rhinoderma darwinii
TGTATTTGTGTCTAAGTGCCTAGATATGTATCTGTACAGTGACATAGCTGTAGGAGTTGAAACGGTCGCAGTTGCGACCGGGCCCTCAAGCCTGGGTTGCCCGCAAGGCCCCCTGTTGCCACACAGCACTGACCGCGCTTCTAACTGCATCTGCGTCCTCAGGATGCAAATACAGTACAGTGCAGTGCTGGAGCATTGCTCCAGCATTCACTGAGCCGCGAGCGGCTTGGAACAGGCGGGCGCGATATAGTGTCGTCATCGCGCCTGTCTGCACCGAGTCACTTACAGTAAAGACCGGAGGAGAAGGATTCTCCACCCATCGTGGGAACGGGGATAGGTAAGATAAGTAATTATGTTATTATTTTTCTATTAGGTACGTACATATGGGGGCATTATACTGGGTATGGGAGAGGTGGCTCATATGGTAGTTGCTGAGGGGGCATTATGCTTCATGGGGACATTATACTGTATAGGACAGCTGAGGGGGCATTATACTGTATGGGGACATTATACTGTACAGGACAGATATAAGGGCATTATAATGTATGGGGCAGCTATAGGGGACATTATACTGTATGGGGAATTATACTGCATGTAGCAGCTATGGAGGGCATTATACTGTATGGGGGCATTATACTGTATGGGGGGTATTATACTGTATGGGACATATATGGGGCATTATACTGTATGGGGGCATTATACTGTATGGGACAGCTGAGGGGGGGTTTATACTGTATGGGGGCATTATACTGTATGTGGCAGCTATGGGGGACATTATACTGTGTGGGGCATTATACTGTATGGGACAGCTATGGTGGGCATTATACTGTGTGGGGCATTATACTGCATGGGACAGCTATGGTGGGCATTATACTGTGTGGGGTATTATACTGTATGGGACAGCTATGGAGGCATTATACTTTATGGGGGTGTTATACTCTATGTGGCAGCTATGGAGGGCATTATACTGTATGGGGGCATTATACTGTATGGGACAGCTGAGGGGGGCATTATACTGTATGGGGGCATTATACTGTATGTGGCAGCTATGGGGGCATTATACTTTATTGGATATTATAGTGTATGGGGCAGTTATGACGGGCATTATACTGTATGGGACAGCTATAGGGGCATTATACAGTGTGGGACATTATAGTGTATGGCACAGCTATGGGGGCATTATACTGTATGTGACAGCTATCGGGGGATTATACTGTATAGGGGCATTACATTGTCTGGAGTGCATTATACTGTATGGGGCATTATACTGTATGGAACATTATAGTGTATGGCACAGCTATGGGGGAATTATACTCTATGTGGCCGCTATTCGGGGCATTATACTGTATGGGGCATTAAACTGTATGGAGTGCAATATATAGTATGGGGGCATTACACTGTATGGGGCAGCTAAGGGTGTCAATATTCTATGGGGACAGCTATGGGGGCATTATACTGTTGGGGCAGCTATCGGGGGCATTATATTGTGTCAGGGCATCTATGGGGGCATTATACTGTGTGTGGGTAGCTATGGGGGACGTTATACTGTGTGGGGGCAGCTATGGGGCATTATACTGTGGGGTCAGCTATGGCGAGTATTATACTGTGGCGGCATTTATGGCATCTGTCGGGCAAGGCGTGCACAGGGGTCTGGTGCTGTTGGGAAGGGGTAGAGGGGCCCAAGCTGAATTTTTGCACTAGGGCCCATGAGCCTTTAGCTACGTCCCTGTATCTGTGTGTGTATATATTTCTGTGTGTGTATCTACTACATTATCTGTTCTCAGAGTAATCACTGTGTTATATATGGTGTTGCATAGGACTGCAGGCAACAGCTACATTATCTGTACTCAGATAGTTAACCCTGTGTTATCTGTGGCATTATGCTGGGTTCACACAAGCATGCTAGGTCCGTAATGGACAGAACGTATTTCGGCCGCAAGTCCCAGACCGAACACACTGCAGGGAGCCGGGCTCCTAGCATCATAGTTATGTACGACGCTAGGAGACTTTGCCTCGCTGCAGGACAACTGTCCCGTATTGTAATCATGTTTTCAGGGGGCATTATACTGTATTGGGGGCATTATACTGTATGTGGCAGCTATGGGGGGTATTATACTGTGTGGGGCATTATATTGTATGGGGCAGCTATGGTGGTCATTATACTGTGTTGGGCATTATACTGTATGGGACAACTATGGTTTGCATTATACTGTGTGGGGCAGTATACTTTATGGGACAGCAATGGGGGCATTATACTGTATGGGGGTGTTATACTGTATGTGGCAGCTGTGGGGGGCATTATACTGTATGGGACATCTATGGGAGGCATTATACTGTATGGGGAAGCTATATGGAGCATTAGGCCTCATTTACACGAACGTAATGTACGTGCGTGCGACGCGCGTGCTTTGCACGCATGTCGTACGCACCTATATTAGTCAATGGGGCAGTTTAGACGATGCGTGAATTGCGCTCAGCGCGTGTGCGCAGAAAAAAACTCACGACATGTTCCATAATCGTGCGTTTTTCGCGCACTCACGCACCCATTGAAGTCAATGGGTGCGTGAAAACCACGCATGCCGCACGGAAGCACTTCCGTGCGAACTGCGTGATTCGCGCAAGAGCTGTCAAACTCCTGAATGTAAACAGAAAAGCACCACGTGCTTTTCTGTTTACAAACATCCAAACGGAGTGTCAAATTCGAGATGAGCGCACCGAATCACCGGGTTCGGCCAAACTCGTTTTGACCGAAACCGGTAAAAAATGTTCGGGTACGTGACGTCAGGAGACAGTCACTGTCCACGGTGCTGAAAGCGTTAAACTGGTTCAGCACCATGGACAGTGACTTCCGCTCCGAAAATCCATGAACCTGTAAAAAAAAAAAGACGTTCTGACTTACCGATAACTCCGGTCCGACCTCCCGGGATGACAGTTCAGTCCAAGTGACAGCTGCAGCCAATCACAGGCCAAGCACAGGCTGCAGCCAATCACAGGCTGCAGCGGTCTCATGGACTGCGGCGTCATCCTGGGAGGTGGGGCCGGATGACAAGAGAGGGACGCGTCACCAAGGCAACGGCCGGGAGCCCGGACTGGGGGAAGCAGGAAGTTCTTGGTAAGTGTGAAAGTCTTTTTTTATTCACAGGTTGGTGTATATTGTGTTCGGCATTCACTGTCGAGGGTGCTGAAAGAGTTACTGCCGATCAGTTAGCTCTTTGAGCACCTTGGACAGTGACGGGCGTCGACTAGCCTCATCTCTATGATGGCGGCTGCGCGAAAATCACGCAGCCGCGCATCATACACGGATGACACACGGAGCTGCCAAGTGCAAAACGCAGCGTTTTTTGCGCGCGCAAAACGCACACGCTCGTGTAAATGAGGCCTTATACTGTATGTGGCAGCTATGGAGGGCATTATAATGTATGGAGGGCATTATACTGTATGGGACAGCTATGGGAGGCATTATACTGTATGGGGCATTATACTGTGTGGGACAGCTATGGGGGCTTTATAATATATGTGGCAGCTATGGGGGGCATTATACTGTGTGGGGCATTATACTGTATGGGATAACTATGGTCGGCATTATACTGTGTGGGGCATTATACTGTATGGGAGAGCTCGGGGGGGCATTATACTGTATGGGGTGTTATACTGTATGTGGCAGCTATGAGGGGCATTATACTGTATGGGACATTATAGTGTATGGGGCAGTTATAGGGGGCATTATACTTTATGGGTCGCTATGGGGGCATTATACTGTATGGTACATTATAGTGTATGGCACAGCTATGGGGGAATTATACTGTATGTGGCTGCTATGGGGATTATTTTGTATAGGGGCATTATACTGTATGGACTGCATTTTACTGTATGTTGCATTATACAGTATGGAACATTATAGTGTATGGTACAGCTATGCTGGGTATTATACTTTATGTGGCAGCTATGGGGACATTATACTGTATGGGACATTATATTGTATGGAGTGCATTATACTGTATTGGGGCATTATACAGTATGGGGTAGCTAAGGGTGGCAATATAATATTGGGGCAGCTATGGGGGTATTATACTTTTTGGGCAGCTATGGGGGAATTATAATGTGTGGGGGCATCTATGGAGGCATAAAACGGTGTGGGGGCATCTATGGAGGCTTTATACTGTATGGGGGCATTATACTGTATGGGGCATTATACTGTATGGGACAGCTATGGGGGCTTTATACTTTGTGGGGGCATTATACTGTATGTGGCAGCTATTAGGGCTTTATACTGTGTGGGGCATTATACTTTATGGGACAACTATGGTGGGCATTATACTGTGTTGGGCATTATACTGTATGGGACAGCTATGTTGGGCATTATACTGTGTAGGACATTATACTGTATGGGACAGCTATGGGGGCATTATACTGTATGGGGGTGTTATACTGTATGTGGCAGCTATGGGGCATTATACTGTATGGGACATTGTAGTGTATGGGGCAGTTATGGGGGGCATTATAATGTATGGGCAGCTATGGGGGCATTATACTGTATGGGACATTATAGTGTATGGCACAGCTATGGGGGGTATTATACTGTATGTGACAGCTATGGGGGATTATACTGTATAGGGACATTATATTGTATAGAGTGCATTATACTGGATGGAACATTATAGTATATGGCACAGCTATGCGGGGCATTATACTTTATGTGGAAGCTATGGGGGCATTATACTGTATGGGGCATTATATTGTATGGAGTGCATTATACTGTATGGGTTCATTATACTGTATGGAGCAGCTAAGGGTGGCAATATATTATTGGGGGCATCTATGGGGGCATTATACCGTGTGTGGGAACCTATGGGGGCATTGTACTGTGTGGGGGCAGCTATGGGGCATTACACTATGTGGGCAGCTATGGGGGGCATTATACTGTGTGTGGGCAGCTATGGGGGCATTATACTGTGTGGGGGCAGCTATGGGGCATTATACTGTGGGGTCAGCTATTGGGAGCATTATGCTGTGGGGGCATTTATGGGGTCTGTTGGGCAAGGCAGCTTGGTATAGGCGTGCGCACGGGTCTGGTGCTGTTTGGAAGGGGTAGGGGGGCCCAAGCTGAATTCTTGCACCAGGACCCATGAGCCCTTAGCTACGTGGTATTACATAGGACTGCAGGTAACATCTACTACATTATCTTTACTCAGAGAGTTATCACTGTGTTATCTATGGTATTACATAGGACTGCAGGTAACATCTACATTATCTGTACACAGAGAGATATCACTGTGCCTTATCTGTGGGGTTACATAGGACTGCAGGTAACATCTATTACATGATCTGTACTCAGAGCTATCACTGTGGGCGATTTTGCAAAATAATAAAATCTAGATTTTTCTCAACCCTATGGACAATTTTTTAGTTGATTCACAATTTTCTTATTTTTAGAAGTATTTAAGGAATTACTGTGCATGCAATTCCCTTGTCTCCAAAAAATACCAAGACAGAATTATTTTACATAAGAGAATTCCAGGCATAGTTATCCAATAATATATATTGATTGTCAGAATTGCCCCTTAGCTGCTACGTGTGTTCACGCTCACTTGTAAAAGGGACAATTCTGATAATCATCATATATATTTGGCTCAGAGAATAAAAAGAGCAACTATGAGTGGGGAGGAATGCCAGCAACAATGAGAAACCAATTCCTAAAACAAGGCACGTTCACACATGGCAGAATTTTTACGCAACGAATCTGCACCAACATTTGCATATTTGACAGGTAATTCAGACGTTGCAGATATCACAGCGGACTTGCCACAGATTTCAGTTTTTGCATTGCAAAGGCTGAAATACGCAGTGAAATTCCGCTTCTTCTCCGCAATGTAATGAGCATGCTGCGGAGGGAAAATTCTGCCCCGCAGCCTAATTGCCGCACAGTTATTTTCTGCAACGTCTGAACTAACTTTCCTAAAAATGTATAGAAAAAAATTTAAAAAACTGCTGCTGCAGAATTCCACTGCGGACTGTCCGCAGCGGATTTCAACAGCAATTCTGCCACGTGCAAATGTGCCCTAAGAAGGCAAAACCCTGAAGTAAGACAAGCCTGTAATGAACAACGTCGTTCTTGAAGAGCACAATTATAAATACTTATCATTCCTTTTGATAGCAAACCCGTGTAACGGGTTTTCTATACTAGTTAATTAATAATTGTATATGTTACCGTAACGTGTGAAACTAAGGTATTGTATAGAATGCCTAGCATTTTTTGGGCAAAGTATGAAATAAGATTATTTAATTCTGACCGTTTATACTTTACCTAAGGATTTTCAATAGAATGCCCAGTTATTCTACAGAGAATTAAAAAAATAATTCTGACCTTAGAAAGGCCTATTTATTGACGCTTCCTTATTGGATTTCTAATAGACAAAAGGGGGGTATTTTGTTAACTAGTTATTCTATAGAATGTCCCACGTTTTGTTTGGCAAAGTATAATATAATAGACATCAGGGGGCCACTTTATGAATGGATTTCTAATAGACAACAGTGGGGGACACTTTATTAACAATTTATTCTATAGAAAATCTAGAGGTTTCACATAGTACCTAAAACAA
This sequence comes from Rhinoderma darwinii, assembly GCF_050947455.1. Taxonomy (NCBI): domain Eukaryota; kingdom Metazoa; phylum Chordata; class Amphibia; order Anura; family Rhinodermatidae; genus Rhinoderma; species Rhinoderma darwinii. The sequence goes on from NC_134688.1 coordinate 140,911,883, forward strand.
ACTTGGTAATCTACAGAATACTTAGGAATTGTGTACAGTCCAATTTATTTTATACTTTGGGGCAGACTTACTATTCTTGTTGCGCCACAATTCTGACCTGAGTTGCACTATTTTTGTGGATGCAAATCAATTTAGACAAATTTATTATTGATTTGTGCCAAAAAGAACAGATGTTTGCACTTCAATATACACTTTTCATACGCTTAATGGAAGGATGTTTGGCATAAAATGCATTAACGTGCCTTTACATTTTGGCATAAAAAATGATGCAAACTAAGCCAATCAAGAGTTGGTATAAGGAAGAGAAAAATGTCTAAGATGTCTAGCTACAGATGTAGCTAAGTTTATCTTGACGCTGATAACTTGCTGCAGAGTGATAATACACAACTAAAGCCATTGGAAAAAGTCAAGTTATAGTGTCTTACCACTGTGTATTTAATGCGTTAAAAGTCAAGATAAACATGGCTACATCTGTAGATGCAGCAAATGTATCAAACAGTGGCACATCATCTGACTGCCTGGTCTAAATTTAAGCTGTTTAAATCTTAGATAGCATTGGTAAATCTGCCATATTGTCTAGAAGTTTTGGGTTTTCTACAGTAGGCATTCTGTACAATGCCTTGGTTTCACACATTGCCAGTAACAAATATATATACTAATATAAACACCATTCTCTAAAAATCTGTTAGTTGCCAAATGTTATTGTATACTATTTTTATGCATAAAAAAAAAACATACCTGCATGCCGCTATTGTCACATGTAGCATTCAGAATCTCATGCAATGGTACATCCTGGCCCTAGATTGAAAAAATAATTGAATAGATTAAAAAAAAAGAGAAATAATAATAACAATATTTTATATATATACACATATAGCAATTCAAAATATTTTTAAAACATAAATCATACGTCATATTGTAATTCCTTCCTATGTACTCTTGCTTTTTTAAGAAAGGATACCCCAGATGAATAATAATAATAATAATAATAATAATAATAATAATAATAATAATAATAATAATAATAAAAATACCATATTAGATAATAACTATGATTAAAGTTACAACAAAAACTACAATAACAACTGGAAACTGCTGAAAACATGAAGGAAATTATTTATTTAAAATGTAATTTAAAATCCCCCTCTGTATCTTTGAATGTTTATAGGGACTTCAGCACCACTGAGCATTAGACAGAGTTTTGAATTTACTTTTGACATTTAAATAAAGAGAACATACAGTAGGATATTGTATTACTGATAAATATTCCAAAAACCAAACTGTACCTAAATATGTTAACTTTTTAGTGTATTCTTTGCTTAAAGTAGATGTAAATTGTGCAATATTAAAGGTAACTATACTGCAGATTCTGTACTGAAGTGTACTGTACTCCAATATATACTGAAACAAAAATTGGCCACCACTTTAAGCACAATTTTGCATTGCCCATTTCATTGGGTTACATTTCACTATCCCCCTATAGGAATACTTAGAAAGACTGAACATCTAGAAGAACAAAATTTGACCTGATTCATACTGTAAAAATAAGATGCTGAACTTGTAGCATCCTAGTTACATAAACATAGATAGATAGATAGATAGATAGATAGATAGATAGATAGATAGATAGATAGATAGATAGATAGATAGATAGATAGATAGATAGATAGATAGATAGATAGATAGATAGATAGATATGAGATAGATAGATATGAGATAGATAGATAGATAGATAGATAGATAGATAGATAGATAGATAGATAGATAGATAGATAGATAGATAGATAGATAGATAGATAGATAGATAGATAGATAGATAGATAGATAGATAGATAGATAGATATGAGATAGATAGATATGAGATAGATAGATAGATATGAGATAGATAGATAGATAGATAGATAGATAGATAGATAGATAGATAGATAGATAGATAGATAGATAGATAGATAGATAGATAGATAGATAGATAGATAGATAGATAGATAGATAGATATGAGATAGATAGATATGAGATAGATAGATAGATAGATAGATAGATAGATAGATAGATAGATAGATAGATAGATAGATAGATAGATAGATAGATAGATAGATAGATAGATAGATAGATATGAGATAGATAGATATGAGATAGATAGATAGATATGAGATAGATAGATAGATAGATAGATAGATAGATAGATAGATAGATAGATAGATAGATAGATAGATAGATAGATAGATAGATAGATAGATAGATAGATAGATAGATGTAATTCTTTATAATATAAAGCAAATAGAGCTTTGAATAATTATAGTTGTTTGTCATATGTTAGACAATGACATCACATAGTACATTTTGTGTTTTCATTGACACATTGTAACAAATATAGCTTGAGTTGTCACAGGCTTTCACCTGCGTTCTTTATGCAGATTGTTCAAACAACAAGTAACACAAAACTAGGACAAAACTCATTAGAAGCTAATTTCTTCTTAGTATAGGACAAAGTGCTGAGGATAATGAGAAAAAAGAAGAGAAATGATAGCACCAGAACTCCAGAGAATATTAACAAGGGGATTTGCATGCAATGACAGAATGAAAACAAGTTTTCACGTTATATATGAAGGTCATTCTGTCTGGAAAGTTATTTGCGTGTGATACCTTTAGAGTGGGGATGAAAAAAATACAGACAGCTATCCTGGTTACACTGTATAATTCGAAAGGCTGGAGATTTTGGGAATGCTAAAGTCGTGACTATGGCGCTCTCCATGTGCCCAGATTCGGAGTACTTTCTGGTATATTTTAAGTAAGGATCATTGTTGTGTATGAAAAAAACATGAAGTCAGCACGCTTTCATCAATAACAGTGCTGGGAACGTGAGGCTTAGACCCCATATCCTAGGTTGCATGCCCTAAGCCACCACAGCAGCTGATGCAATGCTATTCCATTCCTCTAAATTGTAGCCATTACTGCAATAGCAAATGTAAGCAGCAGGGTTGGACTTACCCTGTTATATGAGCAGTGGCAACTGGGCTCAGAAAGGAGGGGGTCCCACTGGGGTCCAAACCCAGAGCCCCTGAGACTACTACATCAGGCTGTGGCACACATGGTCCGTTCTCGCAGTGCATAGAAGGTCCTGACACTGCACATTGGGAGGAAAAATACACTATTTTCTACCCAGCTACCTCACACTATCCCCATAACTGGAGTGGTGGGTTAAGATTATATAGCATATAACTGTGAAACAAACAAAGAAACAAATAACTGCACGAGGCATTGTACTGTACTACTAAAGGTGAAAAAAATGTATGTATAAATAAAAGAGAATTTGCAACAGACTGACGCAACAATAAATAATATAGAATAGGAAAAACATGGAAAATACCGGAAGATAAGCTCTGTTGTAGAGCTACCACTGTTATGTGATAAAAATACAATTAAATGAAATACCTATTCCAAAACACGTGGCATAGCAGATGGCATTTATCAATTTTTAAATGTTTTGGGCTTTACTCTGTTGCACACACCGTTCAGTTTGTTCCAATTACTATCTATTTTGCTGTATTTTCATGTTTAGATTATTCTTGCCAATTTTATTATTAGCATCAAAAATGCATTTCAAAACAGGAGAATAATAATAGTAGTAATAATATTAATAAAATAATTATAATGCAAAAATAATTTTAAAAAAATACAATATACCCATCTCAGTCATTACATAACACACAATTCAAGTGTTAACGTTCAAATCAAATCTTAAAGCTGAAACAGCCACTTATGGTGCAGAAACCTAAATATATTGCTAAGCCGTCATGTTGAAGTTACAGAATCCTTCTCAAATAAAGATCATAATGGGGATTTGTGACATTGAAAGGCCTCAGGCTGTGTCATGTACATTCAGGAGATGTAGAGACTGCAGTAAAGAAATGTAGAGGGCAAACAAAAGTACATGAGATTGAGAGCCCAAAGTCAAATTATTATAAATGAGGAACTATTAGATATGAGAGGGAATTCAGATATCTGTTTGCAAAGTCCTATAGCCAATGGGCCACTAAACCAATCACTTGAAAACAAAGTAGTCAGCTCATAAAAGTAAAAAAATTGTTTCCATCAAAAGAAGAATTGTATCTCAGCACAAGGGAGAAGGGACACATTAGCCAACATTTCCATGCAGAATGTTTCCCTGTCCCTTATGCCAAGATACAATCCTCCTTTTGATCAAAAAAGACGTATGGGCGAGTTAATATCCACAGGAATGTGTAAGTGGCCTAGTTCCTAGTGCCATCAATACCATCAACTTGATTATAAATTAGGATGATTAATAGTTAGTTCTGAGCAGTGGTAATGATATTAAGCAAATAGACAAGTATCAATACATTACCAATCAGGTTTATCCTTTCAGGAGTCTAAAAAAGGAGTAGCCATAGGAGCTATAATGGTCGCTATTTCCAGTTGTTACTTTATACCTAAGAAGTGTTTGAACCGAATTTAAGCTTGAGGGAGGATAAGCCATACCATCACTCTAGGCAGGGCTGGATTATTAATGGAGCTCCAAACCATTACTGGGCCCGGTCTAGTCCCTAATCTCCTGCTAGTTCATGGGGGTAGGGGGGGTCTGCCCAACATACAACTTCCAGGTTGCTGTTACTGGGGACCGCAAAGTAATGATGTTGTGACGCAGGCGGCACAATGATGTCATCTTGCAAACCTTCTTTGTTACTGCACATTACGCAACCTTCTTTGTTACGCGTTTTATTTTTACTGTACATTATTTTGTTTTGTACTATGTTTATGTTTGTAAACGTGTGATTCTGTATTTGCTAAATCCCTTTACATTACATGCATTTCCATAGGTCAATAAACAGAGATTTGACAGCAAACAAACTTTTCCTGTCTATATACAAATAGGATATTTGTTTCAAAATTATTTTTCTATTAATATCTTAATGAATTTAGATTAAATAAAAACTAAAATGTTCTATCACTTAGAGTGCCTGGAATGTTTCTGGGATTTGTTTTTCTCTTTTTTTACAAATAGGATACCTGATGACAGAATTAATTAAACTCATTTCACGTAGACATTGATTTATTGACAATTTGACAAGTTGTTTACAGCAGTAACTAGCATAAAACTAAGCTAAAAAAGAGCAGGGAATAAAATGAAGGTATTACATACCCAGAAGCGAATCATTTTTAATCCAATTTCAGAATACACATGCATGAATACAGAGTAATTTATATTAGAGTGTATGACTGATTTAGCTGTATTTAAGCCAGGATATCATAAAGTGCTGTGTTGTGCTTTAAGGAGCCACCGCTCCGACAAATTTAATAGTTCTGCTTATCAAATAATACAAACAGTCAGATTATGGCATAGTTCTGCTTATCCCTTATTTTTGTTCTTCTGATTCACCTTAGGCCACAATAGCTGGATCATTTTTGTATTACAAAGTCATTGAAGGTTTTTCAAGCAATAACTCTTATATTACAGGATTACAATCTCCTGAAGGCTTTATTTGCTAATTAAACATCTGCTGTTAATTTTTGTGCAGGTAATAATTGTATACATAATCATTAGAGACGAGCAGATGAAAGAATAATAAACTGCAAAATTATGATCAGCTACATACCAATTATTCATTTATAAAGTATTAGATAAAAAGTTATGCAAATTCTACATTCACATTGATTTATGTGTCCTTTTAATAAATGTAACATATAGTACTAATCATTCTCTTATGGAATTAAGGCAGTGTTCACATCAGCGTTGGGATTCAGGTCATTGGTTCTTTTTGACCTTTCCATTCGACTACGCTATAGGTTCCACTAATAAAATGGAAACCTTACGGAACCGAAACAAATGGAAAACAATTGCAATGGAAGCATTACCATTGTAATCAATAGTAATGCAAACGGAAGCTACGGTTTCCGTTTGGCTTTCCGTTCATGGGTTCCTCCGATGGAAAGGTGGAACGGAACCCATAAACGGAAGCCTGACGCTGATGTGAACAGGCCCGAATACAACAGTGAATTAGGGCCTGTTCATCACATTAACATTGACTTTCCATTGAGGGGTCCCGTCGGAGGTTTCCGTTGGGGAACCCCTCAATGGAAAGGCAAACGGAAACCTTAGCTTCTGTTTGCATCAGCATTAATCTCAATGGTGACGGAAACATTGTAATGGTTTCCTTTTGTCATCGTTGTGACAGAGCTCCGTTGTTTTGACGGAATCAATAGCACAGTCGACTGCGCTATTGATTCGGTCAAAAACAACGGAATCTTGTCACAACGGTGACAAACAGAAACCATTAGCAACGTTTCCATCACTATTGAGATCAATGGTGATGCAAACAGAAGCTAAGATTAATGTTTGCTTTTCCGTTGCGGGGTTCCCCCATCGGAAACCTCAGACGGAACCCCTCAACGGAAAGTCAACACTGATGTGAACAAATTTATTTTGCAGCCCAGTCTCACAATAAATTTGCTAACAATGTTGCAATTTTAATACAACTGTGAATTTTTCTTGAAGAATTTAAAACTGATAACTTTTCCTTACTCTTTCTTATCTAATTATAGAGGAGTTGTCTCAGATTAGAAAATAGGGTCTGCTTTTTTTCACCCCAGAAACAGCAACACTCTTGTCCGTAGTCTGTGTCTGGTATCGCAACTTTGTCTTAATCACTTTAATGGGGCTGAGCTGCAATACCAGACACAGTTTATGAACGAGAGTGGCGCTGTTTCTTTTTAAATGCAGACTATATTATCTAATCCTGGACAACACCTTTAATGTAGTCACAACATAACCAAACACTAAAACATTTTTAGACCAGCTCACTCATTTTAGTTATCTCATCTTACCAAAATATGAGAAGCAATTTTACCAACATCGCAGTCATCTTCTAAACTGACCTGTTGTCCCATTATTATCTCCCTATGCTACAGTATCTCCTTTTTAAAACTTCCCTTCAATTATCATTAAGAGAAAAATCCTGCATGTTACTATGATGAGAAAGCATACAATGCATTTTGAGATTATTACATATTCTTTGCTATCTTTTTTTTTTAAACTACAATGACTGACTTTCCATTTTGAATGTTGATGCTGAAGATGAAGTCTTACCACTCTGATCCTTTGATTGTATTCCAACCAATCTTGTTCAACCCCTCTCTAATTCCTCATTTAACTGAACCATTTAACATCTCGTTTCATCTGTAATTTCTCCATCCTCTTCTAAGCACGCATTGATTGTTCCAATCCTCAAGAAGCCATATCTTAAACCCTTGTATCCCTCAAGCCTTACTACTTTCCTTCGCTTCTAAAGTCCTTGAACATCAGGTGTTTCCTGTCCCTTCTAATAGATTTCTACTAAGTCTTTGATGAACATCCATCAATCAGATTTTTGTCTATAAAAATAATTCTGCCTTGTAATTGCTTAGTCTAGAGTTCATCGTGAAGTACTGTCTTACATCTTCTCGGTTTACAAGTTTAGTAGGTGGAAGACTGTCAATACCATAACTGTCATTTTTATCTGCAGAACATGTCACCTAAAACAGGTAACTGACAAAGTAGTTTAGACCATTCTTTACTGAATTAAAGTCTCACCAAGGGCAACAGCTTCAAGGAGTTGCTTGGGTTTCCTCCCACAGTACAAAAATTTAATAATAAGTTAATTTGCTTTCTTTGAAATCTGAGTAGTGTTTATCTGAGATTGGGCAATTTGATTGTAAGCCCCATTTGTGGACAGGGACCAATGTACGTGCTGACAATACCTTCACAGCACCATGGAATTGTCACTATGTAAGCAATAGGAAGTTTTATATATATATATATATATATATATATATATATATATATATATATTGTAGCAGTGCAGCTACTAGACAGTGCAGAAGCGTCAGGTTTTAAGCAACCAGGGACCATGTACAGCGGGGTTTTCTATGCTGTTGCTTGGGTGTAAAGCCCGGAATAGGGCCTGGTTTGCTGGAGTGTGAAGGAGAAGGCCGTGCTTCCACTTCATATAGACAGTCCGTGTCTTGAGCTGTCTGATGAGCTTAGTTAGGCTTCACCTGAGGCGGCTCTTTTAATTGAGGTGTGTGCTGATCACACAGGGATCTCAGTCTGGGGAAAACAGGCATGCTAGCCTGTGAGAGTCACCAATGTGTAAGGTAAAGCTGCCTATGGTTTGAGGTGCTGGGCACAAGGCTCAGTGTCTCGTAGTGAGGGACACTGAATGTGTTAGTTAGAGGCTGGACGGCCTAGGGATTGTTTTGAACTGCTGTGTAAAACCGTCTTTCATGTGTGAAGATAATTAAGCTGGTTGTGGGCAGTTTCAAACCAAATCCCCTGTGTTGGAGTGAAAATTCTTGTGTGCCAACCATCTGACCCCGGAGATGGCGATCCTGTGAGCTAAGGGGTCCCCAAGATGTGACTATATATATATATATATATATATATATATATATATATATATATATACAAAGGAACTGTATTGTACTGCATTTGAATGAAATCTCTATATGCAGGACTATATCCAGAGCTCTCTATATACAGGACTATAACATAGGTGATATTTGTTAGGCAAATATTATACAAACAATTAGCAAAGTTAGCAAAAGATGGAACAAATGAGGTTGAATATCGATTGTTAGACAGTCGTAACCCTGTTAACTAACAAGATGAGATTAACTAAAGAAGAGGAGAAGTGTGGGGAGCGCAACATCCACTTGTCAAAAAATAAATTCCAATTAACACAAATTAAGAATCTTTGAAAAACAGTTTCTAAAATATCTGACATTTTTATCTGAGCGCATTACAACTTTCAAACAGTATTAAAATGGGAAATCATTCATTAGAAAATAAAAAATAGTGAGTGTCATATAATAAGGTCTGATGACCTGCGATTCTCAACTAAAGGTGCAAGCCTTCCTGTCAGCTGATAATGAGCCGATGCTGATTTTTTCATCATTTCAATATTAGGCATTACAATGAAAATCTATTATGATGACAAAGCAAATTATTTGTTACACAGATGTTCATTTAGTGAATTTGTAACTCTGATCTGCATTTGTCTAGTCCCTGGTACATGGGCTTGATAGTTACTCAGCTAGATGAAATATTTTTAAAGTAAATGATGAAACTTGGTAGCAGGTAAGATATCGAAAGTCATTCTGAAATTGACAAATGAGAGGTGATGCTAATTTGAAAATCTGAACTATGGTTCGGTTGATAACACACACACACACACACACACACACATTATTATATATTTTTCTCGGGTAATACAAATGTTTAGCATTTGTCATTTCCATTGTTTCCTATTTCCCTGCTCCTCATTTACCTTGTATCCGGGTCATGAGGAAGGTTATCTCATTCATAGGGATGGACACATTGGCCCCTTGCTCTCTAAAAGCTTATACTAGAACTCCTTCTTATGTTTCTTTAACAATCCACTAGTAACTATGATGAGCCACGAGGTTCATTAGATATGGCTAAGTTCACACTTGCATTATATAATCCGTCACTCTGATTTTTAGATCAGAATAAGGATAAAAAATGGAACAGTTAAACATCCCATGGAAATCAAAATAACTAATGCAAATGTATTACAATCCGTTTGCATACATTTTACACTGATAGCAATGCTAAAAATAACGCATCCGTTAGACATCCGTTTTTTTTAACAGAGTTAGGCCCCATGCACACGACCGTGCTCGTAATTACGACTCTTAATTACGAGCATGGCCGGGCACGGGCAGCCGGTCGTTATTCCGAGCCGTGCTCCCATTATAAAGTATAGTAGCACGGCCCGTAAAAGAAAAAAATAGAACATGTTCTATCTTTTTCAACGGCATGGGCACCTTCCCGTGAGAAAACGGGAAGGTACCCGTGGCCAACAGAAGTCTATGGGCCCGTTATTTCGGGTCGTAATTACGACCCGTAATAACGGGTGCTTTTATGGTCGTGTGCATGAGGCCTAAAAAGTCCTGTACGACCCTTATATGTAATCTAGTTGACAGTAGAAAGCGGTTACCTGCACTTCAGAAGGTAGTGGGCTCCCGTACCTACTGAACCCATGTGCAGCTGCACCGCTAGAATCTCCACCCCTGCCCATTCATGTCCCCTAGCTACAGTCATTCATCTACAACTGGTATGTTCCAAGTTTGGCAAATAGTAAATATTTAATAGTTGTATTCACTTATTCTCCAGAAATCAAATCATTCTGATTTTATGTGAATCTCTAACACGTTGAATCAATTTATAACATATCTATTGGCAATTTTGTAATAATGCTAACAAAATCAATCTCATTGTTACAACTAATATCTCATGGTATCACTTATATTCCTGGTGAGTGGTTGCATTGTATTTACTGAATGTCTGCCTTCTAATATTGTACGGGTCATTTACACTCAGATCATCTGCAGCAGAAACATAGGACATAAAAGATACTGTGAACATTAACATAAAGCTTCTGAATTATACAGTCAATACAATTAGTCTGGGAAACAAATGGTGGAATTTTTTGTTAGATTTTTCTGAATGTTTCTGCATGAGAGGCCTTAGACTGAAGCTTTCTGATGAACAACTAGTGCCGTGGCTTTGTTCTTCTGTCAGATTAGGTATATAACTTGAGATTTTTATTATTTTACACAATATTATTAATAGTTGTAACTAACTGCTGTGTGCACATAATTTGCCTTTGTGATAAGCACTGAATAGTAGCAGCTAATTCTTCAAGCATTACATGTCTCTGGATCCTGCCCTGCATGAGATGTCTTTCAATAAATATATATTCCGTTTTCATGACAGATGAGAGACAATCCAATATTATTTATATTTGCTGATGAAACATTCTGTTCATAACAAAACATCAGTATTGTCCTCTCGGAAATGGCTTAATAATAAGATGTGGATGAGATGTAACAAGACTTTTAGGGAACTTTTGCGCAGGAGATGTGTTCACAGACCAATATAAAACTGCCATTATAAAGAAATTGTTTTTTTGTTGTTTTTTTTCCAGATCATGCTGCATATGACTATTTACATTTCTCTGGACTTTTGTAATTTTTATACAGTTAAAGAGGTAGTTTCATAAAGACAACTTGGTACATATGTTGTATTAAGACATATAGATATTTAGGACACCCTCTGTTAGACTGAAAAAATGACACATCCACCAAGTACAAGTAGAAAAAAAAGGGAACCCTTGGTAACCCCGGTTGATACAAATGAAGATGAAAAAATGCTAAATTTAAAGGAAAATTTCAATAAAATGTATTGTTATGCATGTTATAAGGATATGTCAGAAACTGTTACTGGTCTGCGTCTATGGATTGAGACCTGCTTCTCCATATAAAAAATTGTGACGTAAAAATTACACTGTGGAACCGCCCTAGAAATCTGTACCAAAATCCGCAATGAAATTGGATTTTGTTATTGATTTTAGTGTTAAATTTAGATGCGGAATTCAATCCTTGCATTGTAATCAATGAAACCTGCGGTGAGACTCCGCAGCATTTCCACAACAGATAGGACATGCAAAAACTGCAGCATGCCTAGAATCCACGGAAGCTTTTTTCCATTGTCAGTTAATTGGGTTTGTTAAAACACTATTCACTAAAATTGTATTGTACTTTGTCGTGCAATTTTGGTGCGGATTCCACAAACAAAATTCTGCAACAAGTACATAATTTGTCAATCCACCCAACCGGCTTGATCATCTTTGGCGCAGCTCAAAGTTTGTGTCCAATGCAAATGGTCTTGTAATCCTGATATATTACTGGCACAGATTCAGTATTAGGCAATACAATGTAAACATACGGAATGGCACTCCATATTGCATGTCTTCTTCTCAGAATGTCCCAATACCAAATTTCTTTTTAAAGCCTTCTTTTAGACTATGTCACACATTGTTATTATATCGAGACTTTTGTTGCAATTTTCACAAGTTTTTCCTCTGTGGCAAAAAAAATGTGATGTGACCGCAATGTGTGAACACAGCCTTATTTGTGCATATGTCGCAATACAGCTGAGTTGACCCGCCATCTTCCCTTTCATGGATATTAATGGAAACTCTGGTTTTCATCACCACTGGCCATGAAGTTAACATTTAGAAACGGTAGAAAACCCATTGTAAAAGCTCTTAGGGTATGTGCACACGATACCAGGCATTTACGTCTGAAAACACAGCCTGTTTTCAGGAGAAAACAGCTGCCTCGTTTCAGACGTAATTGCTCTTCCTCGCATTTTGCGAGGCTTCTCTGACAGCCGTAAATTTTGAGCTGCTCTTCATTGAGTTCAATGAAGAATGGCTCAAATTACGTCTGAAAGAAGTGTCCTGCACTTCTTTTGACGACAAAATATGCAACTCAGCTCTCTACTCACTGATATATCTCAACAAGGAGATGAACAACCGGAGCAGGTAAAAAAGAGGTGATATCCTCAACACCACAAAAATTATAGTTTTTCACCGCTCAGACGGTTGTAGATGTACAGTCTGAAGTGTCCATCAAGGGTTTGACCTTCCCCCAGCTAGCATGCAGAAAGAATGATCCAGATTTCCACTGGTGTGTATATCTCGCTGGTACTTGTGGTTCCACACAGAAGTGAAACTGCAGAAATGCAACTTCTTGCTGTGTATATCCTCGTGCGTGATGTTCTAAATCTCCAACAAGGGAGAAAAAGGAGATAGTGCACTACCTTTTGGAAACTACAAATTCCACGACTTTATTCCATACTTACAAAAATGGATATAGATAAAAGCATAAGATAAGCTCTTGTAACACGCCAAATAATGCAACCCGACCCTGGGTTTCGCCCTTCGCCCTTGCAGAGGAAGCCAGAAGGGCGAAACCCAGGGTTGGGTTGCATTATTTGGCGTGTTACAAGAGCTTATCTTATGCTTTTATCTATATCCATTTTTGTAAGTATGGAATAAAGTCGTGGAATTTGTAGTTTCCAAAAGGTAGTGCACTATGTCCTTTTTCTCCCTTGTTGGAGATTTAGAACATCACGCACGAGGATATACACAGCAAGCAGTTGCATTTCTGGAGTTTCACTTCTGTGTGGAACCATAAGTACCAGCAAGATATACACACCAGTGGAAATTTGGATCGTTTTTTCTGCATGCTAGCTGAGGGGAAGGTCAAACCCTTGATGGACACTTCAGACTTTACATCTACAACCGTCTGAGCGGTAAAAAACTATCATTTTACTTCTTTTGACGAGGCTGTATTTTTACGCGTCGTCGTTTGACAGCTGTCAAACGACGACGCGTAAATGACAGGTCGTCTGCACAGTACATCGGCAAACCCATCCAAATGAATGGGCAGATGTTTGCCGACGTAATGTAGCCCTATTTTCAGACGTAAAAGGAGGCATAATACGCCTCGTTTACGTCTCAAAATAGGTCGTGTGAACCCAGCCTTATGGTAGGTGAATGCTTTAACTAACATGCAAGAACGAACAGAAAAAAGCACATGTAAGATGCATAGATTCAGGAAAAAAAAAGACTTATTAAAGATCAGAAAATTAACAAATTGACAATGCAAAATGAGCAGGCTACCTAAAGAAGACCTAAGAAACTTAGGGAATAGGTAGGACAATATTTGTCACAACCAGTGTGCAATCAACAGAAATTTCATTGCACAAATGTACCAAAACATGTCACCCTACTAAAAAAAAAGGCTCCTTCCAATAGGTGCTTAGGCTATAAACTAAAATACACACAGCTTATAAATTCTTCATAAACCAATATATAAACAAAGTATTGAGGTTTGTATGCAGAAAAAAATTGTCTTTTTGCTATAATATTTCTTAAACCTTAAATGGGTTTTCCCATGAGGGACATATTTGACATATCCACAGGATATGTTATAAATGCCAATATGTCATAAATAGCATACATGTCATAATTGTCCCTAGAACAGGGCCCCCTAAACCCCTTTCTAGCTTTGTCTGATCTCGCTGACTCCCGGCCACTTCCTGGTTATATAGTAAGGAGTTGCAAAAACAGCGTAGCTCGCTGAGCTACGCTGTTTCCGTAACACCGATGATAGTGAATGGCAGTTACAGAAGCAGCGTGGCATGCAAGCTACACTGTTTCTGTAACTACCATTCAGTTCTCTGGGACTTACGGAAACAGCGTAGCTCAACGAGTGTTTACGTAACTCACTACCATATATCCTTTTTCATAGTCAGAATTCACCTCATTCAGCCGCAACACAGAGCGGCTGAACGGGGATTAGGGGGCCCCATTCTAGAGATAGGTGTGGGTCCCAGAGGTGGGACCCGCATCTATCTGACATTTAATGTCCCTCATGGGAAAGCCCCTTTAACCTGCACCTTTAGTAAATAATACACTTTTCAATGTGATCAGTGATTACTGGATTATGCACATGAAAATAAGAAAAAAAAAATGTTTTGGAAATTTAATTTGTTGTTCGCATAATATAATATGTTCTACAAATGAAAATATAATTGAAACAAGTGATATAATATAAACAAGTAATATAATATACAGTATGTGCTGTATACATAATTTTTCAGTTATTTTGTAACATTATTTTGTAGCACTATCAAGGACAAAGTGAAAAAATAATATTTCACAACAGTCATTAGCGTAAAACATAATATAGTATAACATACATTGGGGAAATAAAATTGGTCATTTGCTCTTTATCTATAAACAGCTTGCATAATTGCCTATTACAGGCTACAAGTTATACATTTGATGCAATGGTGAAGGACATTTTAATTTGTTCTTTTATTTCAATATAAAGTTCAAAAAGATGGCCAGTTATTAGATCTAAAAGTCAACAACTTTGTAGAACCACAATGTCACCATAACAGTAAAAAATAAAGTGTGTATATAAAACATTGCATGCGCTGAATACCACTGTTATATACAATAAATTGAATAAGCTTAAAGGAGTTTTCAAGGACTTAAATATTGATAGCCAATCAATGTTTGATCAGTAAGAGTGTGACCCTGGGGACTTTTGGGCCCACCCAAATATCAACACAATGAAGAGGCCACTGCACCCCAGTAAAATCCGAGGACCCTTCATTGTTTACAGAGATACAGCAACTTCTACATATGGACAACTGTGCCTGGTAGGCCCTGTTCACTGTTTTTGCAGGCAGAAAAAATCCTTCAGGAGGCTTTCTCTGCCTCCCATTGATTTCAATGGGAGGTCAGAGGCGTAACTGCGGCAAGAAAGAGCATGACGCTTTTTTTTACTGCGAGTGGCTAAAACCCGCCGCAGAAAAAAACGCCTGCGCATAAAGATGAAATCAATGGGAGGCGGTTTCATATGTTTTTTGGCACTGATTCCGACAGAGTTTCCGCATCAAAATCAGTGTAAAAACACTTACGATACTCAAACTTGCAATATTAACCCCTTGACGTCGCAGCATCCACTTTTGGACTTCCTGACAGAGCCTCATTTTTCAAATCTGACATGTGTCACTTTATGTGGTAGTAACTCTGGTATGCGTTTACTTACCCGAAGGATTCTGAGATTGTTTTTTCGTAGTACTTTGTACTTTATGCTAGTGGTAAATTGTGCTCAATATGTTTACTCTTTATTTATAAAAAGAAATAAAAAATGTGAAGAAATGTTTTCTACTTTTGAAATCCTCTGCTTCTAAAATGGATAATGGAACCACACAAATTAGTCAAAAAAATAAATAAGGTTTACTATATGTCTTCTTTATGTAGGCATAATGTTTTTAATTAAATGTTATAAAACTTCTGTTTACTAGCAGTTTTTGAAATATTCATATTTTTTTAGGCACCACTTGAGTTTGAAGTGGCTTTGAGGATCCTATATATAAGAAACCCCTCATAAATCACCCCATTTTAATAACGACAACCTAAATTAATTCAAAACGGCATTTAGGAAGTTTGTTAACCCGTAATGTGTTTCACAGGAATGAAAGCAGATTGGAGGTGAAATTTACAAATGTCTTTTTTTTTTTTTTTGCAGATATTTAACCCTTTAATGACCGCCGATACGTGTTTTTACGGCGGTCATTAGTGGGATTTATTCTAGAGCGCCGCCAAACTACGTCGCTGCTGTAGAATAAAGTAAACAGAGCAGGGAGCCGTGAAATCTCCCTGCTCTCAGCTGCCAGAGGCAGCTGAGGGCTGGGGGCGTCCCTGCTCTGCCGGGTGAGATCGATATTAGTATCGATCTCACCCGTTTAACCCTTCAGATGCGGTGCACAATAGCGAGCACCGCATCTGAATGGTTTTGGAGAGAGGGAGGGAGCTCCCTCTCATCTCACTGACACCCGGCGATAAAATCGCCGAGTGTCTGTGTCTTCTATGGCAGCCGGGGGTCTAATAAAGACCCCCAGGTCTGCCTGCAGCGAATGCCTGCTAGATCATGCCGCAGGCATGACCTAGCAGATGCCTGTCCGTTTTAAACGGACAGGCAGTAATACACTGCAATACAAAAGTATTGCAGTGTATTATAATAGTGATCGGAGGATAGTGAAGTCCCCTAGTGGGACTAGTAAAAAAGTAAAAAAAGTTTAATAAAGTTAATTTAAAAAAAAAGTGAAAAAAAAAATGAAAAACCCAGCTTTTCCCCTTACAAAATGCTTTACTATTAAAAAAAACTACAATAAAGCAAAAAAGTTACACATATTTGGTATCGCCGCATCCGTAACGACCCCGACTATAAAGCTGTTACGTTATTTAACCCGCACGGTGAACGCCGTAAAAAATAAAATAAAAAACAATGGAAAAATTGCTGTTTTCTGTTAATCCTGACTTAAAAAAAATGTGATAGAAAGGGATCAAAAAGTCGCATCTACTCTCAAATGGTACCAATAAAAACTGCAAGTCGTCCCGCAAAAAACAAGACCTTATACAGCTATGCCGACGCAAAAATAAAAAAGTTACAGCTCTTCGAATGTGACAATGGAAAAATCTAAAACATGGCTTGGACATTAGGGCCCAGAATGCCAGCAGGGGGAAGGGGTTAATTTGAATCTATTTATTTCAGTAACACAGCAAGTGTTAAAAGAGAAACACCACTCAATATTTATTACCCAGATTTTGCAATTTTCATAAATATCCAATGTGTGGCCCTAGTGTGCTACGTAACCGAAACACAGGCCTCAGAAAAGAAGGAGCAACTTGTGGATTTTCTGGTCTTCATTCTATTAGGATGTTTTTTTTAGGATGTTTTCATGTTTGAAAAGTCCTTGAAGTGCCAAAACAGTAGATACACCGCAAAAAATAACCCATTTTGGAAACTATACCCCTCAAGTAAAGTATCTTGGGGTGTAGTGAGCATTTTGACCCCACAAGTGTTTCAAAGAATTTATTAGAATTGGGTCGTGAACATTTTTTTTTTTTGCATTAATACATAGTTTTAGATCAAAGTTTTTAATTTCCACAAGGAATTCAAGTGAAAATGCATTCCAACAATTGTTAGGCAAATGAGTACAGCAATAACTTATATGTGATCATAAACTGCTGTTTGGATACACCCCTTAGGTACCAGTACAGTTAAATGCTAAAAAGTTACTCCATTTAGGAAGCTACACCCCTAAAGATATTAATCTAGGGGTATAGTGAACATTTTGACCACACAGGTGTTTCAGTGTAAAAATGGAAAATTAGCTTTTTTTGCGAATAATATGCAGCTTTAGCTAAAAATTTTCACGTTCACAAGGACTTTAAAAGAAAAAGAGCCCCGTTATTTGTTACGCAATTGAAGTATGGTAATAACCCATATGTGGTGTTAAACGGCTGTTTGGATACACGGCAGAGCTCAGAAGGGAAGAAGCACCATTTGGCTTTTGGAGCGCAGATTTTGCTGAATTTATTTCTGGATACCATGTTGCATTTACAGAGCCCCTGAGGTGCCAGTACAGTGGAAACCCCTGAGAAGTGACTCAATTCGAGAAAATACATTCTTTGAGGAATTAATCTAGGGGTATAGTGAGCATTTTGACACCACAGGTTTTTGCGTAATTAATTGGATTTGGGCCATGAAAAAAAAGCTAAAGGGAAGGAGAGAACTTTTTTTTTTTTTTAAATGGAGATGGGACAAAATTAGTTTCAAAAACCATGTGGCAATGGGCTGAGATACCAGTACAGTGGAAACCCCCAAAAGGTGAATCTCATTTTAGAAACTACACCCATCAAGGAATTCATCTAGAAGTATAGTGAGCATTTTGACCCCACAGGTGTTTTGCAGAAATTAGTAGACAGATATGCCATTTCAGAGACCAATATGTTGTACCCAGCTTCTGCCACTGGAGACACACATCCCATAAATTGTTAAACGGATCCTCCGTAGTACAGTAATATCTCATATGTGGTCATAAACTGCTGTTTGGGCACACTGTTAGGCTTGGAAGGACTGCCATTTGAATTTTAAAACACAGATTTTGCTTGTTAGTAGTTTTGGTCAGGGTTTTACTGGCGTTTCAGCTTATAATGTGGGGGCATATGTAGGCTGGGCGGAGTACATCAGGGTATATGTAAGCTGTGCAGTCTACATCAGGGTATATGTAAGCTGTGCGGAGTACATCAGGGTATATCTAAGCTGTGCGGAGTACATCAGGGTATATCTAAGCTGTGCAGAGTACATCAGGGTATATGTAAGCCGGGCGGAGTACATCATGGTATATGTAAACTGGGCGGAGTAGATTAGGGTATATGTAAGCTTGGCGGAATGCATCAGGGTATATGTAAGCTGTGTGGACTACATAAGGGTATATGAAAGCTGTGCGGAATACATCATGGTATATGTAAGCTGTATGGAGTACATCAGGGTATATCTATGCTGGGCGGAGTACATCAGGGTATATGTCAGCTGTGCGGAGTACATCAGGGTATATCTAAGCTGGGCGGAGTATATCAGGGTATATCTATGCTGGGTGGAGTACATCAGGGTATAAGTAAGCTGGGCGGAGTGCATCAGGGTATATGCAAGTTGTGTGGATTACATCAGGGTATATGTAAGCTGTGCGGAGTATATCGGTATATCTAAGCTGGGCGGAGTACATTAGGGTATATGTAAGCTGGGCAGAGTACATCAGGGTATATGTAAACTGAGCGGAGTACATCAGGGTATATGTAAGCTGGGTGGAGTACATCAGGGTATATGTAGGCTGTGGGGAGTACATCAGGGTATATGTAAGCTGAGCGGAGTACATCAGGGTATATGTAAGCTTTGCTAAGTACATCAGGGCATAATAGGATGATGTAATAATGTGGTAAATTAAGAATAAAATTAAAAATCCTGGATGTTGTGGTGCGCTTTGAACAAATCCTTTATGCACAGGCCAGGTTTCTTGGGGTAGGTGTCATGCTTATAAATGGTGTCCTTTCTTATACCCTTTTTGGAACAGACTCTGCACTTTTTTGGGGGTCCTTCCCTTGTTTGCAGTTTGGGGAAGTTCGCTGAGAAAGTGATGCCCTGCTACAATCAGGAAGTCTCGTTTCCAACGGAGATGATGACGTTTTGGGGCAGACGTCCTTGGGACCTCCCCGGTTCCCAAATATTAGGGCCTTGATAATTACCTATTAAACTGAGTGAATGTTCCCATCTGGCCTGCACATCAGGATAGAAAGTAAGCATCATATAATGCCATCTGTAATATGTGCACAGCCAGCTTTATATACCATGGGACACAGCTATGTGGTAAATCTGGGGTATTGTACAAAATATCTGCGCTCCAGTATTGCCTATTTTTTTACTTCTTCACTAGTCCTATAAGCAGCACAAGGCCCTAATATGTTGGCTACATCTAAGGGGTCCACCTATTGGGTCTAGAAAATGATGACATGGTATTTTTGGGGGAAAAAGTACTGGACGTATAAATTAGTCTGGGCCATCATTTTACATCATTGCATCCCAAGAGTCATAACGTTTTAATTGTTTCCATTGACAGAGCTGTGTGAAGCACATTTTCTGAAAAAGTTAACACTGGCTGTGATAGAAAAGTGCCAGAACACAGTGCATCACAACTTGCTGCATTTAGGGCTGCATAGGCGCAGTCTGGTCAGAGTGCTCATGCTGCCACCTGTCCACCACGTAAAGTTCTTGCAATAGGAAAGGGAATATCAGAAATGGCCAATGGAGCAATGAAAGAAGGTGGCTTGGTCAGATGAATCATGTTTTATTTTACATCATCTGGACGGCTGGGTATGTGTGTGTGTGTGTGTGTGTGTTTGTCGCTTACCTGGGAAAAAGATGGCACCAGGAAGCACAATGGGATGAATGCAACCTGGCGGAGTCAGTGTGATGTTTTGGGTAATGTTCTGCTTGAAAACTTTGGGTCCTGACATTCATGTGGATGTTACATTGATACGTAAACATTTTTTGCAGACCAAGTACATCCATTAAAGACTAAGGTATTCCCTAATGGTAGTGACCTCTTTCATCAGGGTACCCTGCCACACTGCAAAAATTCCTCAGAAATTATTCAGAAATGGTTTGAGGAATACACCAAATAGTTAAATGCATTGACTGGGCCTCCAAATTCCCCAGATCACAATCTGATCGAACATCTGTGGTATATGCTGGAAAAACAAGTCTCATTGAGGGAGGCCATACCTTACAATTTTTTAGGACTTAAAGGATTTGCTGCTTACGGATGTAGTCATCTTTATCTTGACTCGGATAACGTGCTGCAGCGTGATATCACACAAAAGCCATTAAACATGTCAAGATAAAGATGGCTACATCTGTATGACTTAGTGCCAGATAACACAGGACACCATTAGAGGCCTTGTGGAGCTTATGCCTCGATGGGTCAGTGCTGTTTTTGTGGCATGACAGGTACCTACACATTATTAGGCATGTTATGAGCATCTCCAAAACCACAAGTCTTGTGGGGTGTTCTCGGTATGCAGTGGTCAGTACCTATGAAAGTGGTCCATGCTGGTGCAACCAGTGAACCAACGACAGTATCATGGGTGCCCAAAGCTTACTGATGTGTATGGAGAACAAAGGCTAGTGCATCTTGTCTCATCCCATAGAAAAGCTACTGTAGCACAAATTACCCAAAAAAGTTAATTCTGGCTATGACCGAAAGGGGTCAGAACACTCAGTACATCACAGCTTGATGTGTTTGGGGCTCTAGTCAAAGTGCCCATGCTGACATCTGTACATCGCAGAAATGCCTACAATGGGCACGTGAGCATCAGATATGGACCATGGAGAAACAGAAAAAGGGCCCCATGTCTGATTAAAGAGGCTCTGTCACCAGATTTTGCAGCGCCTATCTGCTATTGCAGCAGATAGGCGCTGCAATGTAGATTACAGTAACGTTTTTATTTTGAAAAAACGAGCATTTTTGGCCAAGTTATGACCATTTTCGTATTTATGCAAATGAGGTTTGCAAAAGTACAAGTGGGTGTGTTGAAGAGTAAAAGTCCAAGTGGGCGTGTATTATGTGTGCACATCGGGGCGTGTTTACTTCTTTTACTAGCTGGGCGTTCTGATGAGAAGCATCATCCACTTCTCTTCACAACGCCCAGCTTCTGGCAGTGCAGATCTGTGACGTCACTCACAGGTCCTGCATCGTGTCGGCACCAGAGGCTACAGTTGATTCTGCAGCAGCATCAGCGTTTGCAGGTAAGCAGCTACATCGACTTACCTGCAAACTCCGATGCTGCTGCAGAATCATCTGTAGCCTCTGGTGCCGATGTGTCCTCGCTCGTCTGACACGATGCAGGACCTGTGAGTGACGACACAGCGTGATCTCTGGAGAACACGGCTGTGTCTGCACTGCCAGAAGCTGGGCGTTCTGAAGAGAAGTGGATGATACTTCTATACACAACGCCCAGCTAGTAAAAGTAGTAAACACTCCCAGATGTACGCACATAATACACGCCCAGTTGTACTTTTACTTTTCAACACGCCCAGTTGTACTTTTGCAAGCCTCATTTGCATAAATACGAAAATGGTCATAACTTGGCCAAAAATGCTCGTTTTTTAAAAATAAAAACGTTACTCTTATCTCCATTGCAGCGCCTATTTGCTGCAATAGCAGATAGGGGTTGCAAAATCTGGTGACAGAGCCTCTTTAATCATGTTTTGTTTTACATTATTTGGACGGCTTTGTGCGTGTGATGTTCTGGGTAATGTTCTGCTTGGAATCCATGGGTGCTGGCATTTATGTGGATGTTACTTTGATACGTACCACCTATATAAGCATTGTTGCAGGCCAAGTAAACTCCTTCATGGCAACTGTATTTCCTAATGACCCTTCCAAAAGACACAATTGTTCAAGAAATGTTTGAGGAACATGACAAAGAGTTTAAACCTTTCAGGACCCAGACATTTTTGGGATTTTCATTTTCATTTTTTCCTTCCCATCTTCCAAAAGCCATAACTTTTTTATTTTTCCGTCAATATAGCCATATGAGGGCTTGTTTTTTTTTACATATATACACATGTATATAAATATTTACATGTGTTTATAGCCAAACTTAAATATAATAAAACTTAAATATAATAGCTAAAGTTACTAGCATTTTTTTTTAAATTCAGTTTCTAAAGAAAGTGCAGTTGACTAATTCAAATCCCTTGGTAAATGGGCTCTAACTATAAAATGCAACGAGTCAAGAAGAAAGTCCAGCTGTTGTGTTTTTATTATGTCAAATAGAATCAGGTAGATTGCGAGATGGAAGGTAAAATTACCTGCAGGGAAAACAGTCATTTAAAAAAAAAAAAAAAAAAAACCTTACTAAAACCCCCACACATTAGTTTAATTTGATGTACATTGTGAATAAAACTTTACACAAGCTCCAAAAACTAACACATTTAACTACTTCTAAAATCAATATCTGTTGCCAAATTTAAAAAAACATAGTAAATGATATGCTAAGATAATCAGCAAATTAGATATCCATCTATTGCAAGCATATATTAACCCCTTAACGACCGGCGTATAGTGTTTTTACGTTGGCCGTTCAGGGTAATTACTTCTGAAGCGACGCGTTTCCACGTCGGCACTTCAGAAGAACTTTCCCTGCATCGTGCGGGGTGCTGCTGAAGCCCGGGCTGTTAGTAACAGCCTTGGGCTTCTGGGCAATCATCGGAGGCCACTAGCAGTGAGTGATTTTAGAGGGAGGGGGCTCCCTCTCTCATCCCACTGGCATTCCCGCATGCATCGCGGGGTGCCGATGGGTTCTATGGCAGCCTGGGGGCCTAACAAAGGCCCCTAGGTCTGCCTTTAGTGATTGCCTGTTCGGCTATGCCAGAGGCATGACCTAACAGGTGCCTGCCAGTTTTACCCTGACCGGCAATAATACACTGCAATACCGAAGTATTTCAGTGTATTATAATAACGATTAAAAGTCTGCACAGTAAAGTCCCCCAGTGGGACTAAAAATAAAGTAAAAAAAAGTTAAATAAAGTTTGAAATAAATAAATAAATGTCCCAAGTAAAAAACTAATAAAAAAAAACACTTTTTCCCCTTACAAAATACTTTATGAAAAAAAGTTAAAAATTACTCATATTTGGTATCGCCACGTCCGTAACGAACCCAACTATAAAACGGTTACATTATTTATCCCGCACGGTGAATGCTGTAAAAAATATAATAAAATATAACGCCAGAATTGCTGTTTTCTGTTCATCCTGCCTTCAAAAGAATTTGATAAAAAGTGTTAAAACCGTCGCATCTACTCCAAAATGGTACCAATACAAACTACAAGTCGTCCCGCAAATAAAAAGCCCTCATACAGCTGCATCGGTCAAAAAATAAAAAAAGTTATGGCTTTTAAATATGGCGACACAAAAGCAAATAATTTTGAAAAAAATGTGTTTTTACTGTGTAAAAGTAGGACAACATAAACAAATCCATATATATTTGGTATCGCCACAATCGTAACGACCCGCTGAATAAAGTTATTATGTTATTTATACCACACGGTAAACGGCGTAATATTAAGACGCAAAACAAATGGCAACATTTCTGTTTTTTTTCCAGTACCCCACTAAAAAAAGTTATTC
Organism: Rhinoderma darwinii; assembly: GCF_050947455.1. Taxonomy (NCBI): domain Eukaryota; kingdom Metazoa; phylum Chordata; class Amphibia; order Anura; family Rhinodermatidae; genus Rhinoderma; species Rhinoderma darwinii. Next base: position 140,935,861 of record NC_134688.1, read on the forward strand.
AAAAGTTAATCAATAAATTATATGTACCCCAAAATAGTGCTATTATAAAATACAACTTGTCCCGCAAAAAAAAAGTCCTCATACAGCTATGTCGACGCAAAAATAAAAAAGTTATAGGTCTTTGAATGCGACGATGGAAAAACGTAAAAAATTGCTCGGTCATTAAGGTTTAAAATACCTTCGGTATTAAGGGGTTAATTTGCCTAATTTACTAACAACCCAATGTTAGTATTGCACTGTTTATCCAGATATGTTGTTTGTAAAATTATGACTTACTATTTTTATAGGGGCGGATGTAACATATGTGCAAACAGGTCAGCTGCCCAAGAGCCAGTAGATAAGGGACCCGCTGCGGCCTTAAAATAAACTTTGTACTGTCTATTAGATTATGTGTAAGGGACTGAGCTAATGAATTTCATGGCTCACAATTGTCAGAGACATAAGGGGGTGCTTTATGTTGAGCTATATGAGATCAAAGGTACAATATACTGTTCTTGCATGAGGGCCCTCTGTTGTATTTGTCCACCTGGTATTTTTATCAATTTTTTTAGATCTAGCCTGTGCAGATATAAAAAAGGATTTTTAATTGTGTCTGGTATTAGAGCCTGTATAAATTCTGTAGTAAAAACCTATGTATGCCTCCGTATTGCCTATCTAATCTAATAAGTGCTGTCACACTGATAATGCTAGTGAAAATTGTGTCCCAAAACGTTTATTTCGAAGTTACGAGCTTTTTTTCTAAATGAGGCTATACTAGACAAGTGGGAGGTAACAGCAGCGATTCTCCTGGGGTGGAGCTACCTCACAGCCTCTGACGCTGTCCTATCAGCATGAAGCAGCTTCACACAGTGAGAGAGACTGAGACTGGAGGGAAGGGAGATCACTTCAAATAGCCATATCTCCGGCTGTGGACCACCTAGAACAGTGGCATATGAAAGATGAGATTCTAATCTTTCATATGGCATCAGGATTACAGTCAATTCTATAAGAAAAACATATATGCTGCCATATGAAGCTTTTATGGGTGCCATATTACTCGACTGTACAGAACCATAATACAGACATGTGCATGAGCCCCTAAATAGGCTCTGTCACTAGTTTAGAAATGCCCAATCTCCTAGCCAATCAAGTAGGCGGTTTGTGTCCCAAAACGTTATTATTTTAGTTTCTAGCTGTGAAACAATCGAAGGTATCACCAGTTGAAAACACAGTTGGGAATCAAAGTTGTATACTATATGATCGCGCTGTGTTGCTGAGCTGGGAAGAAGATGCTGATTGGACAGCGTCGCACAGAAAGCATTACACCGCCCAGAGTGAAAAGAAAGAGTCACCCCCCCCAATAATAAATAGTAACAGATATTCTTTAAATCACACTAGGCCACATTCACAGAAAGCATGCACATACGCCATATGTTTGACCATTGACTTTTGCATCTTTTCCTATGCCCAAGTTTTACGTTTGGGGGACCACACAACCCTTTTAAGTTTCCATCTTCCATCTTCCAATTTTTATAAAACTAGTGAATAATATATATTCACATTATGCTACAAATCATAGGATCCGCTTACTCATACCTCAGCATTTCACAAAACATCAATATACAACAAATACTCTAATGCATTTTACTTTTGTTACTAATGTTCTATTTACAAATTTTATTTCCTGCAAATTTTCCTGTAACAGACAGAGATATAAGGATCACATACAGATTGTTACAGTGAAATGAAACTGTTTCACTGCTGAGACCCATACTATACAAATTGCCAGGTAACTACTTGGGGCCAGTATCTATCATTACCTATGATGTTTCTTGAGCTCTTTTTGGCCTTTTTCATGACATTCAATGGTAACTGACAGTTCTGCTTACTCAGATGTATTTGCTTTTTGAAGCAGGTATTTGCTCTTATTCGTTCATACTGTTAAAATGACTGAGTTGGCAACTCTCAGATTTGTTGTTTTCACTTTTTTGTGATAATATCCATTTTCTCCTAAAACTGTGAAATACAGACATAAAATACTCAACGAGAGCTGGAGAATGCTGGTTCATTGTCAAATTTATTTCATAATATGAATATAAAGAGTATAATGAATATATATATTTAATATATAGGAGTCTATATAAAATACATTTGTGTTTTTGTAAATACTTTGGGGGAGATTTATCAGTAGTTGTCATATGTGCAGAAATCTCGTTATATTGTCTCTCCCCTACAATAACTTCTGACTGGTCTTCATTTACACCAATATGTCATGTAAAAAAAAAATGGCCACAGTAAAGTAAATTGAGCACATTTTATCCCCTCTTTAGCATGCCCCTTTATATAGATACTTCCATACTGTTGCGGTAAGCGTATAAAATGTCTAAAACACTTACAACGTTTTTGGTCCAATTTGTGATCTGTGCTTAGACTTTTTTTTATAAATGCTTATATATCAAAGTAAAAATGAATAATAATCTTTATTTATATAGTGCCAACATATTACGCAGCACTTTACAATTTAGAGGGAACATGAAACAAACAATATCAGACATTACATAGTGACAAAGTTAATTTACAATTCAAACCTGAGGAGTGAATATTGTTTGCCATAGACACTGATCAGCACCCCGCGGATGCGTTCGCTGAGCACCGATGGGGTGACAGAAGGAGCCCTCTCCCTCTGTCTAATCACTTAGATGCCACTGTCAGCATTGACCGCGGCATATTTGGGGCTAAACGACTGCGATCAGAGCTATCACAGAGTTATCACAGCACCGTAATAGTAAATAACTAATTTACGGCGCAGAGCAGGAAGGGGTTTATACATAACATATATTTTACTGTACAGTACTGTTGGTATATAAATTGAAGAAAATCTTTATCAAACTTGAAATTGGCTCAACCGATTACTTATGGTCTGAGGTGCAGGTTAAAATCTCTAAGAATAAAGTAGATGTGTAATGATGGGGTAGGTAGACAGACAGGTGAGCCCTAATCTACCCGCTACTCAGTCCCTGCCTACTTGTACGGCCCGTCCTAGGCGACAGGGTACAACTGGGCGACGGTCCCTATGCTCAATAAGTGCACGACAGACCAACAGACAAGGGTACACAGAAGCTAAGGGAAATGATGCAGTTGCCCTCGGCAACACCGTGAGCAACAAGAGTAGTGAACGAGCCGAGTCAAACCAGGAGTGTACTATGTACCAAACGCAGAGCAGGAGAGTAGTCAGAAAAGCCAGGGTCAATATGAAGCAGAGGACAATAGAACAAGCAGGAGCAGTAGAGCCAGGAAACAGGACAGAATCACAGGCAAAGGAGGAGCAGGAAATGAAGGTATAAATAGACAGAGGGAGGGAGCTAGCTCCGTCTGGCCAGGCTGCGATAGGCTCTCCCACTCCTCAGCCTCCCAGCCTGAGTGGTAGCAGATCAAGTTACTCTAACAGACCTAGGCACAGATGCAGGCTGCTTAATCATCGACAAAGAAGCTGTCAGGCAAATCCATTACAAGATGGTTTCCTTATTGTGTTTAAAGATTTAAAATATATTTTAACACTTTTACCTTCCTGTAATCCAGCATTAACGTAATTTTACAGATGCCAGATTAACAAATGTTCAGATTATATTATCACTATCACCTTTTTTTTTTTTTTTAACAAGATAAATTATAATTTGCTATGTCTGTTTCTCGTTTTTGTAATATTCCAGATCTGGAAATGATTGCCAGACAATCAGAATTTCTTAGCTGTCAGAAACTGCATAAGAGGAGTTCTACGCTTTATGGAAATATTTGCATCCATGTACAATGTATGTCAACAAATCTTTCAGCTTAGAATTAAGACCCGGCATTTTATTTACAATGAAGGATTTATATTATTTGTATTCACATCTTAGTGACTGTGCAGCATAATATATATTTTTGATAAGGTTTAACTTACATTTGAGGGTTATTGTGACTACTTACAATGTGAGCAGTACTCCATCAAAATGATGGGAATTCTAAATCAGGATTATTCAATAGGCAAAATATAGAGCTATAAATAAATATTATTGAAAATCAAAGGCAAAAGCTGGGCATAAATATCAGACAAGTGGAACTAAGACAGAAGATAATGCATAGATAAGAATGGCAGCATAGTCAAAATTATGCATATATATTAGAAAGAATAAGATTTAAAACATTTTCCAAGAATGAAAGAAAAATTTGAATATACGCTTCTGGCAGAGGTCACCAAAAGAGCTTCATGCAGCAAAAATATGCTAAAACAGAAACAGGGAGTATAGAAGGGTCCATTTTTGGGTGCTTGTTATATGCTGGTGCAGGAATAGCATTATTAAGGCCAACTTCTCTCAAAGAAATTACTGGCATTTTAATCTGCATCAAAAAATGCTTCTAAAAACACCAGCGTTATAAAATATTATGTAATTTTTAGTAACGGTTTTGGTGGCATTTTCATTTAGTACATTCTTCATTTCTGGTGTTTTTAAAGTCCTATTTAGAAACCTATGGGAAAACACCAGAAAAAATGCCATACCCACAGCATGCTGTATTTAGTAAAAAGCTCCACTGACCACAAAATTACCTAAGAAACACCACAAACATTATATGTAATGCATTGCATGCGAGCTATACACAGAGCTCTGTCTTCCGGCAGTTATCACTTAGCCATCAAGCTTTGCCCTATTTTACTACAGACTTTAATGTACCGTTAAAAAAAAACATTAAAAGCATCATAAAAATTCCACGAAAAACGCACAAAAACGCAGCAAAATGCTGTGTGTGAATCCAGAATGGTTTTCTGTATGCCATCTATTGGCATTTCCTACCACAGTTTTAAAGAGTTTTCCCACAGAAGACATGTGGATAGGTGATAAATGTATGATCGCTGGGAACCCCACTGCTAGGCCCCCCACATCTAGAGCCCTCACAATCACTATAACAGAACATCCCATTCGCTTTGGCATGCTCAACCACTGGCCCATTCAAAATCCTCTTCACCGTGGTTGTGCAGTGTGAAGGGACTTGGGACCCTTGTTCTGTGGATAGATGATATATGTCTTTTGTAAGAAAACCTAAAGACACGGCCAATTTTGGCCTTGAGGACAGAACAATTTGTTTAGATTTCCCTCATTGCATCCCACCGCTCATAACTCTTTTATTTTTTTGTACGACGTAGTTGTATGAGACTTTGTTTTTTGCGGGACAAGTTGTACTTTATGTAGGTACCATTTTTTGGTACAAATACATTATCGTTTAATTTCTATACATTTTTATTTTGGCGAAAATGCATAAAAAAAGCAGTTTCGCTGCAGTTTTAATATTTTTTTTTACACCATACACCGATCATCATAAATAATGTTATACATTTGTTGTACAGGTTGTTACGGTCGTGGCGATACAAAATATGTCAATATTATTTCATGTTTTGGGACTTATATTTTACAAAGTTTATTTATTATAAAAAAATGTGTGTTTCTGTGTATTTTTTTTTGACTTTTTATTTATTTATTTATTTATTTATCATTAATTTTTTTTACATTCATTTAACTTTTTTTTTAATCTCATAAAGGGATTTATCATTTTTATTTTTATTTTGTAACTGTAATGCACTGGCATAGATCTATATGCCAGTACATTAGCCTGTGTACAGATTGTACACAGGCAGTTGTTAGGGCATACCTCAGTATGCCCTAACAACAGGAAATATGTTCAGACAGCCCTGGGGTCCTTCAATGGACCCTGGGCTGTCTGGCCATATGAGTTGTGGGCTTTGATCGCGTCACAGTTATTTTCTGTGACGCGATCAAAGTGCAGTCCCCCCTCCTTGAACGCCGCGATCAGCTTTCATTGCGGCATTCAAAGGGTTAACGGCGGAGAGAAGATTTCTTTCCTCTTCACTGTCAGAGCGGGGCGGTGGCTGTGTATTACAGCCGTTGCCCCGCTCTCGATCACGCGCACAGACGGCTGTCACACAGGACGAGAATGCTCATCCTAATGCGCAAAGTACTCGCCGCTCAGGAATTAAAAACACCATTCACAAGTATTGTAATGTACTGTAATGTATTCTTCCACATATTTTCAAATCTGTCCCTTCTGAACATAAAGTACCCTAAAGGGATAATAATATTAATATTATAAATGTTTTATAGCATCATCATACTTTGCAACACTTTACAATCAGGGGAAGCAGTTTGTATGTATGTAAAATTAACACAATTTAACATCAACAAACAATGAGAGAAGAGGAGACAGGACCTTACACATAAAAGCTTAAAATCTGAGGCCGATAGGTAGTTTGCATCAATTTTTCAATCAGTGTCTTTGGATTTGGTTTTCAGAACTCAAAAAAATATCATGTTCTCTGACCGTAAGCCACATAGAAATGAATGTAAACCATTGATGGATTGTTATATTTTCATATTATTTATTAAAGTAAAAAAGGAATACAAATTATCAGTGGCTATGCTATATCTTTGGTACCAGGGGCTTAACTAGGAAAGCCTGGGCCCCGTAGCAAACTCTTGACCGGGGACCCCCTGGGTGCCACAATCAGCCCCCCTTATAAATAGTGTCCGCTGTAGAATGTGCCATACAGCCCCCCTGTAGACAGTGGTATATAGCCCCGCCTATAGGCAGTCACACCCCATTTGTAGATAGCGCTCCCACCTCCCCCTTGTAGATAGTATCATACAGCCCCCTGTAGATATCACCATAAAGCCCCCACCGTATATAGCGCTATGCAGCTCCCACTGTATGTAGTGCCACACAGCGCCCCTTCCTTGTATATAGTGCCACACAGCCCCCCTTAGTAGAAAGTGCAGCAAAGCCCCCCTTAGTAGAAAGTGCCACAAACAGACCCTTGTAGATTGTGCCACACTCAGCCCCTGTAGATAAAGCCACAGCCCTCCCCCTTGTAAATAGATCCATACAGTAACCCCATGTGTATAGTGCCACACAGCTCCCCCTTGTGTATAGTGCCACACAGCTCCCCCTTGTGTATAGTGCCATACTGCCCCCCTTTGTGTATAGTGCCACACAGCCCCCCCTTGTGTATAGTGTCACAAGGCAATGGCGCATCCGAGAAAGTTGTATCAGCCAGGGAGATGTCACTCAAACATGGAATGGAGGGTTTGGAGGCAGGACTACGTGACTCTTCAGGATAGCGGCACCGCCCTATGACCCTCTAAAGAGTAATTAGCATATAGAGTGTGCCATTTCAAAAGTGGATTTTAAGGGAATGTTTGGAAATATTGTCAAGTCATGTATTACCGCATGGTAGTGGTTCAAGTGGTTAAAACTACCTGACGGATTCCCATTAAATATACAATGAATTGAGAACAACTCCATCTGCCATGCAATTTTGTTATTATAAATATATCCTATATAATTACAGATCCAGAACCAAGCTCTGACATATATACAGTACCACAACCAAGCTCAGTACATAAATACAGTACCACAACCAAGATTAGTACATAAATACAGCACTAGAACCAAGCTCTGACATATATACAGCCCCATAACCAAGCTCAGTACATATATACAGCACTAGAACAAAGCACAGTACATAAATACAGCACTAGAACCAAGCCCATACATATATACTGCACCAGAACCAACCTCCGTACATAAATACAGCACCAGAACCAACCTCAGTACATAAATACAACACTAGAACCAAGCTTAGTACATAAATACATCCCCAGAACCAAGCTCAGTACATATATATAGCACCAGAACCAATCTTATACGTATATACAGCATCAGAACCAGGATCAGTACATATATACAACACCAGAACAAATACAGCTCAATTTAGTACAACCCCTGCCGTATTGGTTTGTACGGTGTAAAACTACAGCTCCCAGCATGGCCCGAACAATGGTGAGGATATGCTGGGAGATGCTGTTTCACAAAAAAAAAACATACCACCCATCATCTCGCTGCAGATCATACAGTGACTACAATGCTGATTAGAGGCAGAATAAACATTTACATTAAGTGACTCACCAGTGACGTCTCAGATTCTAGTTATTTTCTTCTCCCACCGGTCCAGACAACTATGATGGATTTCTCCCGGCCATGACCCATTTCTGCAGTTTTCCGCTCAGATGTCTTCAGCTTCTCACTTTTAAAACATTTCTGCACCTATAAACGAAGTTAAAATTCTCAACACCTCTAAATATAATAAAGCACCATACACTGCACCTCTAACTATAATAGCGCCACACACTGTGTCCCTGATTATAATAGTACCATACACTGTGACACACACACACACACACACACACACACACACACACACCGTGCCCCCTGTAGATAGTGCCCCCATAGCCCCCTGTAGATAGTGACCCCATAGAGCCTCTGTAGATAGTGACCTACATAGAAGCCCCTGTAGATAGTGTCCCACATACAGCCCCTGTAGATAGTGGCCGCATATGGACTCCAGAGCTGCAAGGCAATAGTGCTAACCACTGAGCCACCGTGTTGCCCTACATATATCTTCCCCTATAGACAGTGCTCCACATATAGCCCACCTCTGTAGATGGTCTTACATATAGCTCCCCCTGTATATAGTGTTCCACATATAGCTCACCCCTGTAGACAGTGCCCTACATATAGCCACCCTGTAGCTAGTGCCCCACAAGTAACCCACCCCTGTATATAGTGTCCCACATATAGAAAGTGCCCCAAAAAAATAGCTCCCCTATTGATAGTGCTCTACATATAGCCCACCCCTGTATAGTGTCTCACATATAGCTCCGCCTGTATATAGTTCCCCATATATAGACTTCCCTGTAGATAGTGCCCCACATCCCCACATATAGGCCACCCCCTGTAGATAGTGGCCCACATATAGATCCCCTGTATATAGTGGCCCACATCCCCACATATAGACCCCCTGTATATAGTGGCCCACATATAGACCACCCCTGTATATAGTGGCCCACATATAGACCACCCCTGTATATAGTGGCACAAATATAGACCCCCTGTATATAGTGGCCCACATCCCAACATATAGACCCCCCCTGTACATTGTGACCCACATACAGACCACCCTATAGCTAGTGCCCCACATTCCCACATATAGACCCCCCTGTATATAGTAGCCCGCATCCCCACATATAGACCCCCCTGTAGATTGTGACCCACATACAGACCACCCCTGTAGCTAGTGCCTCACATCCCCACATATAGTCCCCCCCAGTATATAGTGGCCCACATATAGACAACCCCCCTGTAGATAGAGCCCCCACTATAGATAATTCCACTCACAGTTTTATGAGAAAAAAACAAAAACTTTACATACTCACATGATCCCGTTCCCACGCTGTCCACTGGCAATGCAGACATGCTCTCTTCTGAGCAGGTCTGCTGGCGCTGAACGAGCGTGGTCCAATGACGCTGATTGGCGGGGCAGATTGACTTGCCCCGTCAATCAGCGCCTTTCAAGCACGGAAGCGGCGCGATGACATAATCGCGCCACTAGCCAATCAGCGTCATTGTAAGGCGCTGAATGGTCAGGCACGGAACATGCCCGGCCATTCAGCGCTAATGCATGTATTTGGCTGTCGCTAGCACCGGGGCCCCCTCCTGTGCTAGCAACGCCTACGGGCATGAGAGGGCCTGTGTCGCCCGCCCATACTTGTTGGAGGCTCGGTGGCGCGGGCGCCATAGTAGCGGTGCTACTGCTGTAACAGCCATAACGGCTGCTAGCGGCACCCCCGGGCATATGGGGGGGCCTGTCGGCTGGCGGCACGGGCCCCCTCGAGCCGCGGGCCCCGTAGCGGCCGCTACGGCTGCTACCACGGTAGTTATGCCACTGTTTGGGACCTGTATGGCAGCACACATAGACACTATCAATCCAAATTACTGACTTGTACCGCTGTATTGTGCCTTCGCTAGGCCATGTATTAACTTAGAATATCTACGTAATACTGCAAATGATGCAACATTCCACAATATTTTTCTTTCTGAAAGCAAAAAACAGAAACTCCTTATTCTTCTGTATAAAATCGTAAGCATATGGTGGTAAAGTATGGACCCATATATTTCTATGTGAGCCAGATTATGGATCTGTAGAACACAAGCTATAGGTTTGTGTGAATGATGCATAATTATTATACAGTTTATGCAGAGCATCGAAAACAAATATAAATTATATTTTTTTTAAAAGTCACATAATTACCAATGAAAACAATTCCATAATTCATTGTATATTTGTTGGAACACAAGTACATTTCTAAATATTGTTAATACCTATTTTCCTTGAAATAAATAAATAAATCATTAGCTGTTGGGATATACCTTTATTATAAAGTCACAGAATTGTGCTCCTTATGGACTCTAGTACTACAAAATAACAAGACAGAGGTCTTGCTATATCTCCATTGTAAACACTCCATTGTCTAAGAATGTCCTTTATAGACTCTAATATAAGAGAGTCATCCAACTGTCAGTGTATCTAGAATTCTCTATCTTTACGATATGTTAGTGGCCAGGCTTAGTTAAGTTCTCTACTAATAATGGTCCTCACTGGGGAATCTATTAAAGGAGCCATAATGCACTTAATGCTATCATATGATAATCTCATTCTATGCTGACACATACACTTTGTCATTTTGCTTCTCATTTTCTGTAATAAATGCTGGTTTATTTTTATGATTTTGCTTCTGTAGGATCAGTAATGATATCATGATCAAACCTGTTCTCACCATAGTGAAATCGTATATACTCATACAGTATTTGCTCAGTGTGTTCCGTAGATGCATTTATATATCCAAAATACACAATAACTAAATGTGATCTTGTCTTGTTCACTGCAGAATAAAGCTGAAATAAATCTTCATCAAATACAAGGCGATTGTGTTCCCATTGAGAATGTTTCTCTCCTTTGTGCAATTTTTAAATAATATTTCTGAGATACGAATTTAAGTACAATAAATGACATCCTTGCAAATTTCCAGAGCAATTCAGTTTGTAAGCATTTAATTCACTGCAAAGGCTCTCAAAGCCACAAATCACATTGCCATGGCAACCTTCAATGCACCGTTTCATCATTAAAATGTCAATCAATTACATCTAAAGATCAGACTTTAGGAAAGAAAAATGCATGCAGAACAGGAGCAGAAATATTGTAAAATAACAATGGGAATAAATATGATCAGAATCTGACGATTTCCTTTCTTTAAACCGAAACACATACAAATGTAGATATAGATATTATCTCAGTGCTGATCAAGGGAAAATAAATAAACCTATTAGACTATTATATCTGCTCATATGAGGGGAATACTGCTGGTAAACGTTGTATTAGTATATCACTTCTTTCCTTCCAGAACAAATTGCTTTATAAAATGATACCTTATTATTCTATAATGTTCTAAAGGTGATTTAGTCAATTTTGCATTAAACTGATACATTACAAAATTCTGTTTTACGATAGTTCTGAATAACATTTGTAATTTATGCAAATGAGAATCCATATAATGATGGTGGAAGATACTGCTGGGATAATGCGTAAGTCACTGTATTACATCAGTGTGCCACTGGTAGTATATATAATATAGTAATGCATTGAAACGTTATTTAGAATGCAATATATTGGGTATATTATAAAATTAGATTTTTCTTCATGTACACCTAATATCTTATTAATACACTGTAGTATAGTGGAGCATAGTGGAGTATATCAAGGGCATGAATCCTGTTTGACACAAATTCAGTGGAGATTCACAAGTATTGCAGCCTTTTCTCTTATCCACTTCAATAGGAGAAAAGGCTGCAATACCTGTGAATCGCTACTAAATGTGTGTCGAATATTCACAAAGAGCAAGAAGAAATGAAGGGGATACAGCTGATTGGCGGGGGTCCCGTGAGTAGGAGCTTGACTCATCAGCTATTGATGGCCTATAATAAGATAGGCCATCAATTTTTATCGGCTGGAAAACCCCTTTAACCCCTTCACGGCCACCCCACGTAGATTAACGGTCTACAAAGCTGGTCGTTGTGCCTGCAGCCCGTTAAGCCACGTGTGCTCCTAACAGAGCACACAGACGCTCCCCGCAGCCCGGCATCTCCCAGTACAGGCTGCTACTAGCAGCCTTAGTACTGGGGGAAAACATCGGGTTGGAACACAGCGGTGATCCGAACCGATTAACTCCTTAATTGCGGCAGTCAATAGTGACCGCCGCATTTAAGTTGTTATAGCAACAACGGCACCCCGCTACGCGATTGCGGGGGCCGATTGTTGCGGGGGGGGGGGCGATTTTCTATGGCAACCGGAAGCCTAACAAAGGCTTCCTATCTGCCATTACGTTAGCCGATTAGGCCCAGCCCGGAGGCGGAGCCTGATCGGCTTGCTGTCAGTGAACAACTGACAGTTCTAATACATTGCACTACATGGGTAGTTCAATGTATTAGAACATCAAACAAACAGTTGGACCTTCAAGTCCCCTAGTGGGACTAAAGAAAAGTGTCAAAAAAAGTGTCAAAAAAGTAAAAATAAAAGTTGTAAAAATACAATAAAAGTTTCAAATAATAACACAAAACACAATCGCCCTTTTTCCTTTATCAAGTCATTTATTATTGAAAAAAATAATAAAGCCATACATATTTGGTATCGCTGCGACCGTAACGACCTGAACTATAAAAATATTATGTTATTTATTCCGCACAGTGAACGCCGTAAAAAAAAACTAAAAAATACTGACATAATTGCTATTTTTTGGTCACTTTGTCTTCCAAAAATTTAAATAAAAAGTGATCAAAAAGTCGCATGTATCCAAAAATGGTACCTATAAAAACTATAACTTGTCTCGCTAAAAATAAGCCCTCATACAGCTTCGTCAACGGAAAAATTAAAACCGTTATGGCTCTCACAACATGGCGACAGAAAAAATCCATTCTCTTTACAAAAGTTATTTTATTGTGCAAAAAGTTGTAAAACATAAAAAGTGCAATAAATTATGTATCGTCGGAATCGGACTGACCAGCAGAATAAAGGTAACATGTAATTTATAACGATTGGTGAACACTGTATAAAAAGAATTAAAAAAAATAATGTCAGAATTGCTGTTTTTTGGTCACCTTGCCTCCCAAAAAATAAAGGATAACAAGTGATCAAAAAGTCGCATGTATCCCAAAATGGTACCAATAAAAACTACAGCTCGTCCCGCAAAAAAACAGCCCTCATACCACTACGTCTATGAAAAATAAAATTAGTTAAGGCTCCAATAAGCCAGGAAATAAAAATATGCAGTTGTGCCGACCCGAGGGGAACATTTCTTCTGTTTCAAGTGGCGAATTATCAAGGCCCCTAAAATTAGGGAACCAGGAAGGGGAGGGTCCAAACATATCTGCTGGAAGCGACGGTGCCCGTATTATACCAGGAAAACACTTCTCAGCAAAATTCCTCAAACTGCAAAGGTGCGGAGTGTGGACCAAAAGGGGCATAAGAAAGGACGCCATATATCAGTGCGACACTGGCCTGTGCAGAAAGGATTGTGTCACAGCGTAACACACATCTATGGATTATTTTATTGTTTTTGTTTACCCTATTATTATACCACCTGACTATGCCCCTTTTATACTCCGCCCGGCTTACATGTACTCGCACATTATAAACGGAAACACCAGTAAGACTCAATACAAAACTACTACAAGCAAAATCCACGCTCCAAAAGCCAAATGGCGCTACCTCCCTTCTGAACCCTACAGTGTGCCCAAACAGCAGTTTACTTCCACATATATGGCATTGCCATACCTGGGAGAACCCTTTTAACAATTTTTGGGGTGTGTGTCTCCAGTGGCACAAGCTGGGCGCCACATATTGGCATAGCTATAGAAAAAAATCCCATTTTCAGTCTGCAACATCGAGTGCACACCAATTTCTGCCAACCACCTGTGGTGTAAATATGCTCACTACACCCCTAAGTGAATACCTTGAGGGGTGTAGTTTCCAAAATGGGGTCACTTCTGGGGGGGATACACTGTTTTGGTCCCACAAGGACTTTGCAAATGCCACATAGCACCCAGAAACCAATCCAGCAAAATCTGTACTCCAAAAGCCAAATGGTGCTCCTTCCCTTCTGAGCCCTACTCTGTGCCCAAACAGCCGTTTATGACCACATATGTGGTATTGCCATACACAGGAGAAGTTGCTTTACAAGTGTTGTGGTGCTTTTTTTCATTTATTTGTTGAGAAAATGAAAAATTTTCAGCTAAAACTACGTCTTATTGAAGAAAAAGGATTTTTTTTTATTTTCACTGCCCAATTCTAATAAAATCTATGAAACCCCTGTGGGTTCAAAATGCTCACTACACCCCTAGATGGATTCTTCAAGGGGTGTAGTTTCCTAAATGGAGTCACTTTTTTGGTGTTTTCACTGTTTTGGTCCCTTAGGGGCTTTGCAAATGCGACGTGGTCTCCGCAAACCATTCCTGCTAAATTTGAGCTGCAAAAGCCAAATGGCGCTCTTTCCCTTCTAAGGCCTGCCGTGTGTCCAAACAGCCGTTTATTACCACATGTGGGGTATTGTTTTACTCAAGAGAAATTGCTTTACAAATGTAGTGGTGCATTTTCTCCTTTTAGTCCTTGTGAAAATTAGAAAAAATTAGCTAAACCTACATTTTCTTTGAAAGAATGTAGATTTTCATTTTCACGGCCTACTTCCAATAATTTCTCCAAAAAACCTGCGGGGTCAAAATGCTCACTATACTCCTAGATAATTTCCTCAAGGGGTATAGTTTCCGAAATGGGGTCACTTTTGGGGGATTTCCACTGTTTTGGCGCCGCAAGAGCCTTTCAGACACGACATGGTGCCTAAAATATTTTCTAATAAAAAAGGAGGCCCCAAAATCCTCTAGTTGTTCCTTTGTTTCTGAGGCCTGTGCTGCAGTCAATAAGTGCACTAGGGCCACATGTGGGGTATTTCTACCTGGGCAATAGATATTGAGTTGCGTTTCTCTGGTAAAACTTTCTGCATTACAAAAAAAATAGATGAAAAATGAATTTCTGCAAAAAAAAAAAAGAAATGTGAAAATTTCACATCTACTTTGCCTTAATTCCTGTGAAACATCTAAAGGGTTAAGAAACTTTCTAAATGCTGCTTTGAATACTTTGAGGGGTGACATTTTTAAAATGGGGTGACTTATTGAGGGTTTCTAATATATAAGGCCCTAAATTCCACTTCACAACTGAACTGGTCCCTGTAAAAATAGCCTTTTGAAATTTTCTTGAAAATGTGAGAAATTGCTGCTAAAGTTCTAAGCCTTGTGTTGTCATAGAAAAATAAAAGGATGTTCAAAAAACAATGCCAATCTAAAGTATACATATGGGTGATGTTAATTAGCAACAATTTTGTGTGGTATTACCATCTGTCTTACAAGCAGATACATATAAATTTAGAAAAATGCTAATTTTTGAAATTTTTCGCTAAATTTTGGTGTTTTTCACAATTAAATACTTAATGTATCGAGCAAATTTTGCCAGTAACATAAAGTCCAATGTGTCACGAGAAAACAATCTCAGAATCGCTTGGATAGGTAAAAGCATTCCGAAGTTATTACCACATAAAGTGAAACATGTCAGATTTGAAAAACTTGGCTGTGTCCTGAAGGCCAAAACAGGCTGTGTCCTGAAGGGGTTAAATAAAGACAAGATAAACTATAGATCTTTATTTTCAGCCACCAGCATTGCTTTGAAGAGATGTTATTGCTGCATTCCCTTTAATTCGTTTAAGAAAGAAGATAGGATGTGGATTTTACACAGTGCTTTTTGTAGCAGGAACCGAAGTAGTACTTAAATTTGTGACATTAAATATTATTATTGGGTTTTAGGTGAAAACTAGCTTTAAAGTTGGCCTATCTAGGGGCATAAACAGTGCACTTATACTGTAGTCCAGTGGAGTCCTTCCATGTTGTTCTGTGAAACAATTGTTGACTTTTTTTTTTGTTCTACCCCGATGTCTCCCCAGAATATAAGTTACGTTTTTTGGTTCATAATATGAAAAAGGAGTGCTTCTGTGCTGTATTGTGGGGTAATAAAACCAGTGCTAATTGTACATTCACTTGAAGGCATTTCTTTAGTTCAACATGGATTACTAGAAGCCCATTACGCAATGTAAACATTTTAATTTCGGATGTTAATTTGCGCTAATTATATATAGTTTTTGTCATCTGGCATTTGATATCCCATTTCCCATACAGCTCTGCAAGATCATCTGAGATCTCCCAAGATCGGACGTAAAAGACTGTGTACAGATTAATAATTAAAAGATTTGTAATATAGAAATATAAAAGGCATATTATCCAGGTACATTTGTGCAACAACTTTTTTTGTTGTTTACCCAAATTCTTTTTTGTAATACAGAAGTAAAGAGTTTGTTTTTTATGTGTTTAGCTTTCAATGGTAAAAAGTTATTTTTTTAATACAGGTTTACCCTTCTACTAAGGTCACTTTTATATATGGCAAGTACAGTTTTGGTTTGTCAGGTCATGGCTTTTGCTATGATTCAGGATGACAGTGGCAGATACATAAAAAAATCAGTCCCAAATATACATTAAGAAACTTTGTAATATATCTTACTAGAGAAAATGTCCCCTTTCTCCAATTGTGAGCCCCTTCTCCTACCCTCAGCACTGATCATTCACTCTCAATTCACTGCTAAAATCTATCTTGAGAGATGTGATTGAATATCAGCTGAGTAAACAGGTTACAGCTGCCCATAGAAGTCTTTGGTGAAAGTAGGGAGAGCAAGTTGCTGGAAGGAGATAGAGAGGCAGAGAGACCCACAAAGACGCAGCTTCTAGTAAGTGTTCTATCTAATCTCAGTGATGGATTCACATCTACACTTCTGAGTATTGATGTATAATCTCCTCCATACTGCTCTTGTTTCTGCATGTGTGTGAAAAAGAGCTAGAAAAGCAAGATCCTGTCTTTTCTCTGTGTGCAGTGTTTTGGAGACATCATAGTAGCTAGCCTCCACCCGCTAACTCAGGGACTACTGAAAAGTAGAGATAGAGCATGCAGAGCGGAAAACTGAAAAAAAATATATCAGCATACAAGTCATATAATGGTCAGAAATATGTTATTCCTAAAGTATACACATATGACCGCTTATTCTGAAATTAATGCTGAAATGACAGGTGTGCTTTAGAATATTGAAAAATAATCCTCCAATACAAAGCAATGCTTTGTAGATGCTTTAGACACCTAAAAATATTTACATTGTGAGACGATGTTGGTATTGAAGATGATAATTATGTATTTATACTACCTTATATTAAATATGGAGTGATACCGTTAAGCACACTTTAACACGACTGTAAGGTAGGGACAACCTCAAATCATTGCGAGGAATGTACATAATAACAAGGCTAGGGCTACCTGGCCACTTTGGCCTTTGCACAACCGAAGAACGCTGCCTTCATTGCAGGTAATGTTGCAGGTCGCGACTGCAATACTACAGTCGCAAGAAATCCTAATCTGCTATTATACAGGGTAGTAGTAGTAGTAGTAGTAAGAAGAAGAAAAGAGAGAAAGTTTGGAAATACTGCTAAATGTCTATTTCCAATTTCCATTGATGTTGGACGAGAGGGCCTGGCTCTCTATCTCCGTTCTAGTTCATCCCATAGGTGCTTGATGGGGTTGAGGTCAGGGCATTGTGAGGGCCAGTCAAGTTCTTCCACACCAAACTCATCCAACCATACCTTTATAAACCTTGCCTTTGTATGCTAGGGCACAGTCATGCTGCCACAGAAAAGGGCCTTTCCCAAACTGTACCTACAATGTTGAAAGTGGATAATTGTCCAAAATGTCTTGGTATGCTAAAGCATTAAAGGGGTTGTCCAGTTTGGGGGCTGTTTTTTGTACTGCTGACCTAACCACAGGATAGGTCATAAGTATATGATTTGGGGAGTTCTGACAACCGGGTTACTGCAGCTCTGTTTCTATTCACTTGAATAGGAGCGGCGCTGCAGTACTGCAGCACGGCCGCTATACAGTTTTCGGAGCCTTCCGCTTCCGGCTCTGTCCTCCTCATAGCTTCCGGCGCCCGGAGGCCGTCAGAACAGTTGATTAGTGTTGGGTCCAGATGTTAGAAACCCCACCGTTTATATACTGATAACCTGTCCTGGACAGTTGTCCAGGTTATCAGTATAAGAAACAGCCCCCAAACTGGACAAACCCTTTAAGATTTCCCTTTACTTAAACTAAGAAGCCTAGGCCAACCCCTAAAAAACAACTCCATATAATTATCCCTCCT
Source organism: Rhinoderma darwinii (assembly GCF_050947455.1). Lineage (NCBI taxonomy): Eukaryota > Metazoa > Chordata > Amphibia > Anura > Rhinodermatidae > Rhinoderma > Rhinoderma darwinii. The sequence goes on from NC_134688.1 coordinate 140,954,112, forward strand.
TCACCAAACTTACCAGCGGGCACAATGCAGTCAGACAGGTAACATTCCCCTGGAATTCGTCCAACCCAGACTCGTCCAGCAGACTGCCATATAGAGAAGTGTGATTCACCACTCCGCAGAACATGTTTCCACTGCTCCAGAGTCCAGTGGCGGCACGCTTTACACTATTCCATCCGGCGCTTGGCATTGTGCTTGATGATGTGAAGCTTGCAATCAGCTGCTCGGACATGGAAATCCATGCCATTAAACCCTTCCTGCCCCTTGACGTACTATTCCGTCATGATGAGCGCATCATTCGCTCCATGACTGAATAGTGCGCCACGGGAGGAACAGCCATTTCAGCCGTCCTCCCGGCACATACAGGCACATTCAATAGCTTCTTAGGGGTTAAACCACAATCGAAGTCCCGCTATATGATCGCAGGCATCGATGGTTGCTATGGCAACCAGAGGCCTTACAATGGCCTCAGGCTATGCCATCTACAGAATCCTAGTGGGTCCTGGCTAAGTCAGTAGCTGACAGCTCTAATACACTGCACTACGCATGTAGGGCAGTGTATTAGAATTGTGATTATCCGTAATGGCCGTGTCCGTAACGACTTGAACTACAAAAGTATTTTGTTATTTATCCCGCTCGGTGAACGACATAAAAGACAACAATAATAAACCAAACCAGAATCACAATTTTTTGGTCACTTCCCCTCACATAAAATGGTATAGGAAGATATCAAAAAGTCACATGTACCCTAAAATGGTACTTATCAAAACTACAGTTTGTTACGTAAAAAAATAAGTCCTCACACAGCTTTCTTGATGGGAAAAATGAAAAAGTTATGGCTCTTAGAATATTACAAAAAGTAATAGATTTTTTATAAAAAGTATTTTATTGTGCAAATGTCATAAGACATAAAAAAAAACCTATAAACATAAGGTATCACCGTAATCGTATCACCACACAGAATAAAGTGAATATGTCATTTATAGCACATGGGGAAAACTGTAAAAAAAAAAAAGGAATAAAAAGCAGTAGTAGAATTGCTGTTTTTTAGTCACCACTCCTCTTAACAAATAGAATAAAAACTGATACAAAAAAGTTGCATGCAGCTCATGAAAACTACAATGAATTCCTCAAGGGGCTAGTTTACAAAATGGGCCCACTTTTAAGAGGTTTCCCCTGTACTGGTACCTCAGAAGTACTGCAAATGCGATATGGCGCTCAGAAACCAATCCAGCAAAATCGACATGCCAAAGAGCACTCTTGCATTTCTGAGCCATGCCGCTCATGCAACCAGTAGTTTATGACCACATATGGAGTATTACCATAACTGGGAGAAATTGCTTTTCAAATGTTGGGGTGCTTTTTCTCCTTTATTCCTTGCAAAAATTTAAAATTTGTACCTTTTATCTGAAAAATTGGATTTTCAATTGCACAGCCTAATTCCACAAAATGCAGAAAAATCCTGTGGGGTCTAAATGCTCACTATACACCACGATAAATTCCTTGAGGGGTGGAGTTTGCCAAATGGGGCTACTTTTGGGGGTTTCCACTGTTTTGGCACCACAAGACCTCTTCAAACGGGACATGGTGTCTTACAAAAAGGATGCCTCAAAATCCTCTAGATGCTCCTTTGCTTCGGAGGCCTATGCTTCAGTCCATCAGCACACTAGGACCACATGTGGGATATTTATAAAAACTGCAGAATCTGGGCAATAAATATTCTGTTTTACAGAAAAAAAAAAATGGAATAAAAAGGATTTTCTGAGAAAAAAAAAGAAATTTGTAAATTTCCCCTCTACTTTGCTTTAAATTTCTGTGAAACGCCTAAAGCGTTAAGAAACTTTCTAAATGCTGTTTTGAATACTTTGAGGGGTCTCATTTCTAAATGGGGTGTTTTATGGAGGTTTCTAATATAGAAGGCGCTCAAAGCCACTTCAGAACTGAACTGATACCTAAAAAAAAATAGGCTTTTGACATTTTCTTCAAAATATGAGAAATGGCTATTTATGTTTGAAGCCTTGTAACATCCTAGAAAACGAAAAGAATTTTCGAAAAATGATGCCAACATAAAGTAGGCATATGGAAAATGTGAACTAGTAACTATTTTGTGTGGCATTACTATCTGTCTTACAAGCAGATACATTTAAAGTCAGAAAAATGCTATTTTATTCAAATTTTCTCTAAATTTTGCTATTTTTCCACAAATAAACACTGAATATATCAACCAAATTTTACCACTAACATATGTCCAATGTGTCACGAGTAAACAATCTCAAAATCACTTGGATAGGTATAAGCATTCTAGAGTAATTACCGCATAAAATGACACATCAGATTTGAAAAATTGGCTTTGAGCCTTAAGGTCCAAACTTGGCTGCGTCCTTAACCCTATAGTGACCATCAATTCGCCCTTTCAAGGCGGTCACTAAGGGGCCTTAGGCTAGGACGCCGCGTTTTCACGGCGGCCCAGTCTAAGTCCTGCACGGACTCTGCAGGAGCTCTGCTGTCTGATTGAAGTTTACTTCAATCGAGGCCGTTTAACCTGTTAAATGCCGCTATCAATAATGACCGCTATATTTAACTTGTTAACAGAGGGCAGGAGCTCCCTCTGTCACCCATCAGCGGCCCGCAAATTCAATTGCGGGTCTCTGATGGGGTATCATTGCAGCCGGGGGCCTGATAAAGGCCCCAGGTCTGCCCAGGGCATATGCCTATTAGGACGCGCCAGCCAATAATGCTCTGGTATACTAAGTATACCAAAGCATTATAGCAGCGATCTGAAGATTGCATAAAAAAGTCCCCTAGTGGGACTAAAAAAATAAGTAATTAATGTGAAATAAAGATTATTAATAAAAATAACTAAAACCATTTTTTTCCATAAAAAATGGTTTTATTTAGTAAAAGTGTAAAAAGTAAATAAAAGTACACATATATGGTATCGCCGTGACCGTGATGACTCAATTAATAAAGTTAATATGTAATTTAAACCGCAAGGTGAACACCGTAAAAACAAAAAGCAAAAAAAAATGGAGAAATTTAAAAAAAAAATCCATTGCCCCCCAAAAAAGTCATAATAAAAATTAATCAATAAGTCCCATGTACGCCAAAACAGTACCAATCAAAACGCCGTCTCGTCCCGCAAAAACGAAGCACAAAAAGTCTTTACATTGACGTAAAAATAAGAAAAATACGGCTCTTGGAAAGGGACGATGCAAAAATAAATAATTTTACTTCAAAAGAGTTTTTATTGTGCAAAAGTCGTAAAACATAGAAAACCTCTACATATGTGGTATCATTGTATTCGTACCGACCAACAGAATAAAGGTAACGTGTTATTTACGCCGCACAGTGAACAGTGTCAATTTAAAACGCATAGAACAATGGTGGAATTTCAGGTTTTTTTTCTAATCCCCCCCAAAAAAAGTTAATTTAAGTTAATTAAAAAATGATATGTACCCTAAAATGGTGCTATTAAAAAGTACATCTAATCCCACCAATAACAAGTCCTTATACAGCTATGTCGACGGATAAATAAAAAAGTTATAGCTCTTTGAATTCAACTATAGAAAAACAAATAAAATAGCTTGGTCATTAGGGCCTAAAATAGGCTGGTCACTAAGGCCTCATGCACACGAACGTAAAAACGTCCGTAAAAACGTCCGTAATTACGGGCCGTAATTACGGCCCATGATTACGGGCCCATAGACTTTTATTTGCCATCGGTACCTTCCCGTTTGCTTAAGGGAAGGTGCCCGTGCCGTTGAAAAATATGGAACATGTCCTATTTCACGCCGTAATTACGGCACGGCAGGCCCATAGAAGTCTATGGGGCTCCTGTAAGTACGGGTGGCTACGTGTGTGCACCCGTAATTACGGTAGCGTTGCTAGGCGACGTCAGGGGATAGAAAACCTAAAACAACCTCAAAACAGAAGAAAACAGGGAGTCCCCACAAACTGCAGAACAACCAAAAAACATAGGGGACATAGCACCCACTATTATATCTATGAATGTATAACTGACACGTATTTTTGTAAAATATTATAATCTTTATTAGTACATAATAAATAACAATACGTAATATCAGAAAAAATGACAATAATAAAAATAAGTCAGATTCCAAAGAACAGCATCAGAGTGGTATAGATGAAATTATACCTGAGGGTATACAGAAACAACCCATCTAGAGACAAACAATGTCAAATCCTGCAAACCCCATGAAATATACAGGACATGTGTAGCTGTAAAAGACAGCAAAAATACACAGCCCAAATAGGAATAAATAACTATAGGTAAATACCGAAAGTGAATACCCAATATATGTATAGCTCTGAATAGAGTGCTATCTAATAGAATAGATACTGTTCTTTGGAATCGGACTTATTTTTATTATTGTCATTTTTTCTGATATTATGTATTGTTATTTTTTTATGTACTAATAAAGATTATAATATTTTACAAAAATACGTGTCAGTTATACATTCATAGATATAATAGTGGGTGCTATGTCCCCGACGTCAGGGGATAGTCACTGTCCAGGGTGCTGAAAGAGTTAACTGATCGGCAGTAACTCTTTCAGCACCCGGGACAGTGACTACCGCTGGAGTTAATAGTATTAAAAGTTAACTTACCTGCTTCTTCCTCCAGTCCGGCCTCCCGGGATGACGTTTCATGCCATGTGACCGCTGCAGACAATCACATGCCAATCACAGGCTGCAGCGGTCACATGGACTGCCGCGTCATCCAGAGAGGTCGGACTGGATGTCAAAAGAGGGACGCGCCACCAAGACAACGGCCGGGGTACGTATGAACTTTTACTTTCAATCGCTGCGGAAACTCTGCCCGAAAGGGCTGCCCCTTCTCTCTATCCATCACTGATAGAGAGAAGGGGCTGCCGATTACTGCAGAGAAAACGGGTCCATAAATATGGGTGGAAAACTGGTGACAACGGATCCGTATTTACGGGCACGGGTCTGTAAATACTGGTGGAATATGGGTCGAATACGTGTGACAAATTACCCGTATTTACACCAGTATTTACGGGAGGAAAAATTTACGTTAGTGTGCATGAGGCCTAAGGGGTTAAGAGCTTAACTTCTTGGCGCTCAGTTTGTGTGGCAATATTAATGCCAGAGGAGGTTTGGAACTCTGCAGTTATTGAGTCCGCAGAGCATTGGTGACTTTTATGCACTGTGTGCCTCAGCACTCGGCGACCTCACTCTGCAACTTTACGTGGTCTATCACTTTTTGGCTGAGTTGCTGTGGTTACTAAATTATTCCACTTTGCAATAATACCACTCATAGTTGATCATGGAATATCTAGGAGGGAAGAAATTTCACAAACTGACTTATTGCAATGGTGGCATCCTATTACAGTACCACACTCTAATACAGTGAACACTTTAGAACGACCAATTCTTTCAGAAATGTTTGTAAAGGCGACAGCATGACTAGGTGCTGGATTTTGTACACCTGTGGCAATGGTACTATACTAAACACCTGAACTCAATGATTAAGAGGTGTGTCCCAATACTTTTGTCCATAGAGTGTAAATAGCAATAATCCTTGAGTGTCAAACAGAGCACAACAAATCTTTGTGGTACGGAGCTGAAAAAAACATTGGCACCGTAAAAATAACAGGTAATAAATGGATAAAATGTGTTAAAGCAGATAATTTGACCTCTGACATTAAATAAGCTATATACTAGATAGGGATGCCAGTCCAGTTGTGGCATGAGATAAGAGTGTAAAAATGTAATGGATTTTAGTTGACGTCGATATGTCATTTGATATTAAATGTTTCTGGTTCATAGTTTTCAGGAAACACAGGGGGGAATTTATTACAAGTTGTATGCCAGTTTTCTGGCGTAGAAAAGTCGCAAACAGCACATAAGTTGCAATTTGCAAAAAAAAATATTGCAACTTTTGTGTCGTTTTAATTACTTATGCCACTTTTCTAAAAAATGGGTAGAGCATAGCAGAATAAGCAGGCCACCCATGGCCCACACAAATTTACTATAATTTATGCCAGAAACTGACGTACATTATAGTGCTAATCTACGGCAGCTCATAGTGGGTTTACATTTGATTTTCTGGTGCATGGACACCCAGAGATGCGCCTGATTTACAGTATTAGGAGGTATACGCCTCTTAATAATTTAGGCGTATCTTTCACCAGTGTGTTTTAGATTAATCAAATTGCCAGTCTTATTGGGGTTATCCCAGCATTTATAATGATGGCCTATCTTTAGGATAGGTCATCAATATAAGATTGGTGGGGGTCTGACTTCCGCTACCCCAGCCGATTAGCTGACTAAAGGGGTTTTGACTACGAACGCTGTAGCCTCTTTAATGTTTAACTGGCACCGTGCCGTACATATCTGTAGCGACTGTGCCTAAGATTGCAGCTCAGTCCCATTCACTTAAATGGAACAGGAACTGCGAACCCCAACGAAGGGTAGGCTGAGTTGGTACCCTGGATACTGGGTGCCAGGGGGTGCCAACAAGCTACTTTGCCTTGTCAGGGGTCTTTAGATACAGGGCTAGTTTTCTGTGTATTGGTTTTGTAAAATGTAAAGATGTTCAATAAAAATAGAGACACTTGCAATGGTACTAAGTCACATTTCAATATGACAACCGTGGGTAGACTACTTAATCATACTTAACAACCCTCATTACATGTCCTAATGCTGCTGTTCATATAAGATATTCCCTTTGAGGGGACAATATCCTTTTCATTTGTACTTTTTCTGTTGTGCATACACTAAACAATGATTGAGACAAAATTTATTTGTACTTCCAGCTGGACACTGGGGGTAGGGTCGGCCTCAGCTTGGATGGTGCTCTGTGCGGGAATCTCTATTGCTGCCCTCTCTATTAAAAATTCACCACATACATAGACATGCACACAGTGGTACATATATACTGTACATACATAAATACATATTTAGACATACAGGCAAATATATATACACACACATACACATAGGTAGATAAATATATAGACATACGGACCCATATACACACACACACACACACACACACACACACACACGAGGCATGTATACGCACACATATACGTATATATAGATGATTACACACATATAAACATGTACAGAGACACATACGGTATACAAGCACATAGACCCATATATATATATATATATATATATATATATATATATATACACACACATGTACCCATACATAATCTAGTAGATGTTACCTGCAGTCCTACGTAACACAACAGATAACACAATAATAACTATCTGAATATAGATAATGTAGTAGTGTTACCTGCAGTCCTATGTAACACCACAGATAACACAGTGATAACTCTCTGAGTACAGATAATGTAGTAGTTGTTACCTTCAGTCCCATGTAGCACCACAGATAACACAGTGATAACACTATGAGTACAAATAATGTAATAGTGTTACCTGCAGTCCTATGTAACACTACAGATAACACAGTGATAATTCTCTGAGTACAGATAATGTAGTAGATGTTACCTATGTAGCACCACAAAAACACACAGTGATAAATGTAGTGGATGCTACCTGAGGCCCTATGTAACACCTCAGATAACACACAGTAATAACTATCTCAGTACACATAATGTAGTAGATGTTACCTACAGTCCTATGTAACACCACACATATAACACTCTCATAACTCTCTGAGTACAGATAATATAGTAGATGTTAACCGCAGTCCTAGGTAACACCACAGACAACACAGTGATAACTCTCGGAGTACAGATAATGTAGTATATGTTACCTGCAGTCCTATGTAACACCACACTATGATAACTATACACACATACACACACATACTGGAACATATACACACCAAGACACATATACACAAATTGGCACTTACTATCTCTCCTTGCTGCAAAGGTGTCATGCAGGACGGGCTGGAGGCGGAGCTTCCTCCTCTGCACTTGCTGTCTCTGAATCTTCTGTGTGTTTAACGAAGTGCAGAGAACAGTGCTCAAACGGCCTACCCAGTGGTGTCCCTACATGTTGGGAGGCTGCAGCGCCCTGTGCACTCACACCCCAAAGGCCGGCCCTGACTGGCAGTAATTTATTAAGACTGGCATTTCATTCCCCAGTCTTAGGCCTCCCACACACGAGCGTGTTTGGTCCGTGATATACGGTCCGTACGTCGGCCGCATTTGCCGGGCCAAACACACTGCAGGGAGCCGGGCTCCTAGCATCATAGTTATCTATGACACTAGGTGTCACTGAGTCGCTGCGGGACAACTGTCAATCATGTTTTCAGTATGGGACAGTAGTCTCCTTAAGCTAAAGAAAGTTGGAGTAAGATGCGCCTAATTTATTAAAATAGGCCCATCTCTGGCCGTCCATGCGGCACAATATCAAATCTACTCTAGCAATAAGCTGGAATGGATTTGAGCTATAATTTATGCCTGTTTTCTGGCGATGCAATAGAAGAGGGAAAAAAATTGATGTTTCCTCTTCTATCCCATTGCCATATCGACAGAGCCCTGGTGGTCCCCGAACGGACCATCAGCTGCAGTCTCTACTCATAGATACGCACACCGGGATGTTGTGCTCCTAGCACAACACCACAAGGTTAGCATAACCGCACACCTTGTTTTTCTTCCCTTTGTTTCTCACCTCAGATGATGCACTATGTGCGCCGGGGATGCGGCGTAAAAATGGAAAGGTTAAAATTATTTTGTGCAAAAAGCATGTTTTTGCGCAAATTGAGACTTTTCACGGCGTAGAGGACATTTTGAAACTATTACCTTAGTCATTAAGGGAGCTTGTCCCATCCTTGCTAGAAATTGTTTCCTAACTCTTCTAATGCTGTAATGCATTGCAGCCATGCATACCATTGGCTGCTTCCATCATGTGTTCATTCTGATGTTCTATTTAAAACCAGTCTGGGCCTTTATGCCCCATGCACACAAATTCCATTAATTTCTATTATCCACGGACACCTTTCCGCATATTTATGGATGTGTGTCTGGGCCATAGAAATGATCTGCAAAATATAGGCCATATCCTATTCTTGCCTCCGCAATTGTTGTGTCACGAAGGGTCTGTGGATCCACTGGGCCGTACCTCTTTGGCCATTCAGCTGGCCAACAGGGCGCAGGTGAATGTCTATAGTTCATATAGGTACCTGTGTCAGCTCAGACAGCAGCAAGGCAGGCTCGGCTAGGACTAGGCAGCAGGTAGACGTCAGGCGAGGTGAAGCAGGTCAGACGTGGATACAGCACGTCACAACTTTGGCTCAGCACAGTGCTCGACCAGGATGGTATGGAATCCTAGGGACAGGAACTGGAACAGGTACAGGAACTGGAACAGGTACAGGAACAGGTAACACACTAGGAGGCCATCACATAGACAAACTAGGGAACAACAACAATGCTCAGGCATAGAAGCAGGGGGATGGACCCCTCTTATAGTCCAGGGTACACATGGGTCAAAGTTTGTCAAAAGGTCCGGTGTGCGCGCTGCCCCATTAAGAGCGGGCACGAGCCTGTGTGCGCACCCTACGGGATCCGGCTGAGTTGAGTGGACGCGAGCGCTGCCATCTCCTGAGGAGGACAGGGGCCAGCGCTTGCCGACTCGTAGCTGCGGCTGTCAGAAGGGGACCAGAACTGACAGCCCCCAGTCACAGACATTACATGTTGACAGCTACGAATGTGTATCCATAGCCGTCAGATCCATATTTGAGGACAATAAAAATCGTTACGTCGTGTGCATGAGACCTTACTCATGGCCTGAGTGTTTAGTTTTATTTTTTTAGCATCTATGGCCGTTCCTGATCACTCCATCAAGCGGTCTGTGACCTGTGGTACTCCTCTGTATGTTCCTGGGTCCAGCTTCCAGCTCATTCTTAGGGTATTTTCACACGCAGAGTCAAAAACGTCTCAAAATAGAGAGCTGTTTTCAAGAGAAAACAGCTCCTGATTTTCAAACTTTTTTTGTGCCACTTGCGATTTTCGCTGCGTTTTTTACGGATGTTTTTGGAGCTTTTTTCAATAGAGTCTATGGAAAACAGCTCCAAAAACGTCCCAAGAAGTGTCCTGCACTTCTTTTTCGCAGGTGTTCTTTTACGCGTAAAAAAAGGCAACGAAAAACGTGCCGTCGGAACAGACCACTGCTTTTCCATTGAAATCAATGGGCAGATGTTTAAAGGAGTTCTGCTTCCTATTTTTCGGCCATTTTTCGGGCGTTTACGGCCCGAAAAACGGCCAAAAATAGGCCTTGTGAACATACCCTCACTCTTCGGTTCAAGACTGCTCACCTGTCGTTGCAGCGTCCAGCTTCCGGTGTCATACTGACTGCAGCCACAGCAATCCACATCTCCAGCATCGTGGTACGTGACAGATCTAGTACTGCAGCAATGTTTATGGATGTGCTATAGTGCTTCTATGATTCATGCTATAAAATGTAATTTCCAAAATGCAACCTAGTTGAATGCTAGTTTTTCTGATTGACCTTTGTAATCCAAGAACAAATGACAGGAATAAAAATGTGCAGCCTGTTAACAAGAATGTAATTATTTCACTCTGCTGAAAAGTATAATAAAGCGTGTTGATGAAAACAATATGGTCCAAGAATAATTTTATGAAGCACATGAATGTAATAAAATATTGGCTTACTGATCTGAAAACTGATTAATGTCACCCTCAATTATTTGATTGATTCCCACCTTTTGTCTCTCATTGATCTCAAACATGAGGTAGAATCTAATATAGATCAATGGGCTCTGATTCTTATAAGTGAAGAGAAATGTCAACACTTCAGTCTGAATGTAAAATCTTTACAAAGATCCAGGAACAAAGAATGAAAATACATTTTAAAAATGTTGAATTGTGCTTGCCCCTCTCTTAGGTTTTGTGCACGTCACATTTTTCCCCTACTTTTAATCTAGATGCCCGGAAAATCTCCTGACATATACACGAAACGTACGCTGTGATTGGTGCCTTAACTGTGGCACCCGTCACCCTAGAATTTAAACCCTTTTACTTTTTGCATACCTGCGCTCATAACTTTTTCTTTTTTGTTCGACTTAGCTGTATGAGACTTTGTTTTTTGCGAGTGAGTTGTACTTTATGTAGGTGCCATTTTTTGGTACATTTACAGTACTATTTAATTGATATATTTTTATTTTGGCAAAAATTGCAGGAAAAAAAGCAGTTTTTTTTTTTCTTACAGTATCCACTGATCATCATAAATTACACTATCCATTTGTTATACAGATTGTTACTATTACGGTGATACCAAATATGTGTATATTATTTTATGTCTTGGGACTTGTATTTTGTGAAGTTTATTATTTTAAAAATGTGCGTTTGTGTTCATTATTTTAGCTGATTCTCTTTTATTAATTTTTTTTTTATTAATGTAACTTTTTTTTTTTTATTCCATAGGAAGATTTTCTTATTTAGATGTCTGGCCATAAAAGGTATGTCCCTCGATCGCATCACACAGATTTCCTGTGAAGCGATCAAAGGTGGGTCCCCCTTCTCATTTTCCCTTTGAATTCCGAGATCAGCTGCTATCAATGACGATCCACGCCGTTACGCTGCCAGACGGCACAATAACAAATGCATAAGATTCAATCTTTTACCAAGAGCCCTGAAGAAATACACTGTGTTCCAAATTATTATGCACATTGGATTTAAGTGTCATAAACATTTAATCATTAGTTTTTCAATTAAACTCTTGGATGGTATTGTGTCTTAGGGCTCTTTGGATCATTGTAATCAATCTCAGACACCTGTGATAATTAGTTTGCCAGGTGTGCCCAATCAAGGGAAAACTACTTAAGAAGGACGTTCCACATTATTAAGCAGGCCACAGGTTTCAAGCAATATGGGAAAGAAAAAGGATCTCTCTGCTGCCGAAAAGCGTGAAATAGTGCAATACTTTGGACAAGGTATGAAAAGATTGGATATTTCAAGAAAACTTAAAAAGGCTCTGTCACCAGATTTTGCAACCCCTATCTCCTTTTGCAGCAGATCGGCGCTACAATGTAGATAAGAGTAACGTTTTTTTTTTTTTAAAACGTGCATTTTTGGCCAAGTTATGACCATTTTTATATTTATGCAAATGAGGCTTTCTAAAGTACAACTGGGCGTGTTTAAAGTTAACCCCTTCCCTCTTTAGCCACTTTTGACCTTCCTGACCGAGCCTCATTTTTCAAATCTGACATGTGTCACTTTATGTGGTAATAACTCCGGAATGCTTTCACCTATCCAAGCGATTCTGAGATTGTTTTCTCGTGACACATTGGACTTTATGTTACTGGCAAAATTTGCTCGATATGTTCAGTATTTAATTGTGAAAAACACCAAAATGTAGCGAAAAATTGCAAAAATTAGCATTTTTCTCAATTTAAATGTATCTGCTTGTAAGACAGGCAGTTATACCACCCAAAATTGTTTCTAATTAACATCACCCATATGTCTACTTTAGATTGGCATCGTTTTTTGAACATCCTTTTATTTTTCTATGACCTCACAAGGTTTAGAACTTTAGCAGCAATTTCTCACATTTTCAAGAAAATTTCAAAAGGCCATTTTTACAGGGGCCAGTTCAGTTGTGAAGTGGCTTTGAGGGCCTTATATATTAGAAACCCCCAAAAAGTCACCCCATTTTAAAAACTTCACCCCTCAAAGTATTCAAAACAGCATTTAGAAAATGTCTTAACCCTTTACACATGTCACAGGAATTAAAGCAATGTAGAGGTGAATTTTACAAATTTCATATTTTTTTGCAGAAATAAATTTTTAGTACAATTTTTTTTATAACACAGAAGGTTTTACCAGAGAAATGCAACTCAATATTTGTTGCCCAGTTTCTGCAGTTTTAGGAAATATCCCACATGTGGCCGTAGCGTGCTACTGGAATGAAGCACCGGCCTCAGAAGCAAAGGAGCACCTGGTGGATTTTGGGGCCTTATTTTTGTTAGAATAAATTTTAGGCACCATGTCAGGTTTGAAGGGCTCTTGCAGTGCCAAAACAGTCAAAATCCCCCAAAAGTGACCCCATCTGGGAAACTACACACCTCAAGGAAATTATCTAGGGGTACAGTGAGCATTTTGACCGCACAGCTTTTTTACAGAAATTATTAGAAGTAGGCCGTGAAAATTAAAATCAACATTTCTTCAAAGAAAATGTAGGTTTAGCGATTTTTTTTCTCATTTTCACAAAGACTAAAGGAGAAAAAGCACCGTAAAATTTGTAAAGCAATTTCTCCCAAGTAAAACAATACCCCACATGTGGTAATAACCGGTTGTTTGGAGACACGGCGAGGCTGAGAAGGGAAAGAGCGCTATTTGGCTTTTGGAGCTCAAGTTTAGCAGGAATGGTTTGTGGAGGCCATGTCACATTTACAAAGCCCCTGAGGGGACAAAACAGTGGAAACCCCCCACAAGTGACCCCATTTCGGAAACTACGCCCATTGAGGAAATTATCTAGGGGTATAGTGAGCGTTTTGACCCAACAGGTTTTTTGCATAAATTATTGGAAATAGTCCCTGAAAATGACAATCTAAATTTTTTCAAAGAAAATGTAGGTTTAGCTAATTTTTTCTCATTTCCACAAGGACTGAAGGAGAAAAAGCACCGTAAAAGTTGTAAACCAATCTCTCCCGAGTAAAACAATGCCCCACATGTGGTAATAAACGGTTGTTTGGAGACACGGCAGGGCTGAGAAGGGAAAGAGCGATATTTGGCTTTTGGAGATCACATTGAGCAGGAATGGTTTGCGGCGGCCATGTCACATTTGCAAAGCCCCTGAGGGGAAAAAACAATGAAAACGCCCAAAAAGGGACTCCATTTAGGAAACGACACCTCTTGAGGAATTCATCTAGGGGCGTAGTGAGCATTTTGACCCCACAGATGTTTCATAGAATTTATTAGAATTGGGCAGTGAAAATAAAAACAATCCTTTTTCTTCAATAAGACGTAGCTTTAGCGCAAATTTTTTCATTTTCGCAACAAATAAAGGAAAAAAAGAACCCAACATTTGTAAAGCAATTTCTACCGAGTACGGCAATACCCCATATGTGGTCATAAACTGCTGTTTGGGCACACGGCAGGGCTCAGAAGGGAAGGACCGCCATTTGGAGTGCAGATGTTTCTGGATTGGTTTCTGGGCGCCTGTGGGCCCAAAACAGTGGAAACCCCCCAGAAGTGACCCCATTTTGGAAACTACACCCCTCAATGCTTTTACCTACGGGTGTAGTGAGCATGTTAACCCTGCAGGTGTTTTGTAGAAATTAGTGTGAACTCGATGTTGCAGAGTGAAAATGGGATTTTTTCCACAGATATGTGGACAATATGTGGTGCCCAGCTTGTGCCACCATAACAAGACAGCTCTCTAATTATTATGCTGGGTTTCCTGGTTTTAGAAACACCCTACTTGTGGCCCTAATCTCTTGCCTGGACAGTCGACCAGGCTCAGGAGTGAAAGCGTACCATGTAAAATTGAGGCCTAATTTGGCGATTTACAAAGTATTGGTTCACAACTGCAGAGGCTCAGATGTGAAATAATAAAAATAAACCCCTGGAAAGTGACCCCACTATGGAAACTGCACCCCTCAAGGCATTTATTAAGGGGTGTAGTGAGCATTTTCACCCCACAGATCTTTTCCATAAATGAATGCGCTGTGGATGGTGCAAATTAAACATTTATATTTTTCCCTAGATATGCCATTCAGTGGCAAATATGTCGTGCCCAGCTTATGCCACTGGAAACACACACCCCAAAAATTGCTAAAAGGGTTCTCCCGGGTATGACGATGCCATATATGTGGAAGGAAACTGCTGTTTGGGCACGCTGTAGGGTTCAGATGGGAGGAAACGCCATTTGGCTTTTGGAGCGTGGATTTTGCTTGGTAGTAGTTTTGTTTGGAGTCTTACTGGTGTTTCCGTTTATAATGTAGGGCATATGTAAGCCGGGCGGAGTATATAAGGGGCATAGTCAGGTGGTATAATAACGGGGTAAAAAAAACCAATAAAATAATCCATAGATGTGTGTTACGCTGTGAAGCAATCCTTTCCGCACAGGCCGGTGTCGCACTGATAAATGGTGTCATTTCTTATCCCCCTTTTGGTCCACATTCCGCACCTTTGCAGTTTGGGGAATTTTGCTGGGAAAGGGTTGTCCTGGTATAATACGGGCACCGTCGCTTCCAGCGGATATGTTTGGGCCCTCCCTTTCCTGGTTCCCTAATTTTAGGTCCTTGAAAAATCGCCTCTTCAAACAGAAGAAATGTTCCCCTCGGGCACAACTGCATATTTTTTTATTTCCTGACTTATTGGAGCCATAACTAATTTTATTTTTCATAGACGTAGCGGTATGAGGGCTGGTTTGTTGCGGGACGAGCTGTAGTCATTATTGGTACCATTTTGGGGTACATGCGACTTTTTGATCACCTTTTATCCTATTTTTTGGGATGCCAGGTAAACAAAAAAATGCAATTCTGGCACAGCTTTTTTTCGTTTTTTTTATACAGCGTTCACCATGCGTTATAAATTACATGTTAACTTTATTCTGCGGGTCAGTACGATTCCGGCGATACCTAATTTATAGAACTTTTTATGTTTTACAACTTTTTGCACAATAAAACTACTTTTGTAAAAAGAATGTATTTTTTCTGTCGCCAAGTTGTGAGAACCATAACTTTTTAATTTTTTTGTCGACGGAGGTGTATGAGGGCTTGTTTTTTGCGGGACGAGCTATAGTTTTTATAGGTACCATTTTTGGATACGTGCGACTTTTTGATCACTTTTTATTCTAATATTTGTAGGGCAAAGTGACCAAAAAACAGAAACTCTGGTAACGTTTTTTACGGTTTTTTTTACGCTGTTCACCGCGTGCAATAAATAATATAATATTTTGATACCTCCGGTCGTTACGGTCGTGGCGATACCAAATACATATGGTTTATTATTATTTTTCAATAATAAAGGACTTGATAAGAGTAAAAGGGGGATTGTGTTTTATTTGATACTTGAAACTTTTACTGTTTTCAAACTTTTATTTTGTGCACTTTTTTTTACACTTTTTTATACTTTTTTTACACTTTTTCTCAAGTCCCACTAGGGGACTTGAAGTTCCAACGGTCAGATTTTTTTTTTTCTAATACATTGCACTACCTATGTAGTGCAATGTATTAGATCTGTCAGTCATTCACTGACAGCAAGCCGATTAGGCTTCGCCTCCCGGCGGGGCCTAAATCGGCTTCCGTAATGGCAGAGCAGGAGACCATTGTGTCTCCTGTTGCCATAACAGCAGTCGCCAGTCCCGATTGCCTGTCAGGACTGGCGATCTGCTAGTAACCGCTACGATGCAGCAATCGCTTTCGATTGCTGCATCGAAGGGGTTAATGGCAGGGATCGGAGCTAGCTCCGGTTCCTGCCGTTACAGGTGGATGTCAGCTGTACAGTACAGCTGACTTCCACCGCTGATGACGCCGGATCAGCTCCTGACCCGGCGCCATCTTGCCGACAGCTACGGAAGCCGATCAGGCTCCGCCGCCGGACGGATCTTGACCGGCTTCGGTGCTAGGCAGACCGGGAGGCCAGTATTAGGCCTCCGGTTGCCATTGCAGCCACCGGAACCCCGGCAATTTCATTACTGGGGTTCCGATGAGCTGCAAACACCTTAAGTGCAGCGATCGCGTTTGAGCGCTGCACTTAAGGGGTTAATGGCGGGGATCGAAGCTAATTTCGGTCCCCGCCGTTACAGCCGGATGTCAGCTGTAAGATACAGCTGAGATCCGGTGATGATGGGACCGGCTCAGCTTCTGAGCCGGTCCCAAACATTTGGCGTACATGTACGGCAAGATGCGGGAAGTCACTACTTTCCATGACGTACATGTACGGCAAATGTCGGGAAGGGGTTAAAGTACAACTGGGCGTGTATTGTGTATGTACATCTGGGCGTTTTTACTTCTTTTACTAGCTGGGCGTTGTGAATAGAAGTGTATGATGCTGACGAATCAGCATCATCCACTTCTCTTCGTTACCACCCAGCTTCTGGCAGTGCACAGATACACAGCGTGTTCTCGAGAGATCACGCTGTGACGTCACTCACTTCCTGCCCCAGGTACTGCATCGTGTCGGACGAGCGAGGACACATCGGCACCAGAGGCTACATTTGATTCTGCAGCAGCATCGGCGTTTGCAGGTAAGTCGATGTAGCTACTTACCTGCAAACGCTGATCCTGCTGCAGAATCAACTGTAGCCTCTGGTGCCGATGTGTCCTCGCTCGTCCGACACGATGCAGGACCTGGGGCAGGAAGTGACGTCACAGCGTGATCTCTCGAACACGCTGTGTGTCAGTGCACTGCCAGAATCAGCACTTCTTATCATACACTTCTATTCACAACGCCCAGCTAGTAAAAGAAGTAAAAACACCCAGATGTACATACACAATACACGCCCAGTTGTACTTAACTTTAAACACGCCCAGTTGTACTTTAGAAAGCCTCATTTGCATAAATATAAAAATGGTCATAACTTGGCCAAAAATGCTCATTAAAAAAAAACAAAAACTTTACTCTTATCTACATTGCAGCGCTGATCTGCTGCAATAGGAGATAGGGGTTGCAAAATCTGGTGACAGAGCCTCTTTAAGCGTGATCATCGTACTGTGAAAAGATTTGTGGCTGATTCAGAGCACAGACGGGTTCGTTCAGATAAAGGCATAATGAGGACGATTTCTGCCAGACAAATTAATAGGATTAGGAGAGCATCTGCTAAAATGCCATTGCAAAGCAGCAAACAGGTATTTGAAGCCGCTGGTGCCTCTGGAGTCCCGCGAACCTCAAGGTGTAGGATCCTCCAGAGGTTTGCAAGTGTGCATAAAGCTATTATTTGGCCACCCCTAAACAATGTTCACAAGCAGAAACGGTTGCAGTGGGCTCATAAATACATGAAGACTAATCTTCAAACCGTGTTGTTTACTGATGAGTGCCGTGCAACCCTGGATGGTCCAGATGGATGGAGTAGTGGATGGTTGGTGAATGGCCACCATGTCCCAACAAGTCTGCGACGTCAGCAAGGAGGTAAAAACACCTGTGGGGGCAAAATGCTCACTACACCCCTTAAAATGCCTTAAGGGGTGTAGTTTCCAAAATAAGGGTCACTAGTTTCCAAATTGGGGTTGCTTCTTGGATGCTTCCACTGGTCCTTATGGTTTTGCAAATGCGACATGGCGCCCAAAAACCCATCCAGCAAAATCTGCATGCCAAATAGCGCTTCTGCCATTCTGAGCCCTGCTGTGTGTGTCCAAACAGCAGTTTATGACCACATGTACTCTGGAGAAATCTTGTGGGGCTTTTTTTCCCTTATCCCTTGTGAAAATGAAAAATTTCAACTTTTAATGGAAAAAATGTTGATATTCATTTTTACGGCCTAATTCCAATAAATTCTGCAAAAGACCAGTGGGGTCTAAATGCTTACTATACCCCTAGATAGATTCCTTAAGGGTGTAGTTTCCCAAATGGGGTCACTTTTGGGGGTTTTCTGCTGTTTTGGCCCAGCAGGCACTTTGCAAAGGTGACATGGCCCCATTCCATCTAAATTTGAGCTCCAAATGCCGCTCCTTCCCCTTTGAGCCCTGCCGTGTGTCCAAACAGCAGTTTATGACCACTTATGGGATATTGACATAATCAGGAGAAATTGCTTTTCAGATGTTGGGGTGCTTTTTCTCCTTTATTCCTTGTAAAAATTGAAAAAAAAAATAGCTTTTCAATTTCATGACCTAATTCCACTAAATTCAGCAAAAAAACTTGTGGGGTCAAAGTGCTCACTATACCCCTCAATATATTCCTTTAGGGGTGTAGTTTCCCAAACGGGGTCCCTTTTGGGTGGTTTTCACTGATTTGATCCCACAGGGGCTTTGCAAATGTGACATGGCGCTGCAAACCATTACAGCAAAATTTGAGCTCCAAAAGCCAAATAGCGCTCTTTCCCTTCTAAGCCCTGTCGTGGGTCCAAACAGCAGTTTATTACCACATATGTGGTATTGCTGTGATCAGAAGAGGTTGCTTTACAAATGTTGGGGTGCGTTTTCTCCTTTATTTATTATGAAAATGGAAAACTCTGAGCTAAAACAACATTGTATTAGAAAAAAAATTCGATTTTCATTTTCACGGCCTAAGTCCACTAAAGTCAACAAAAAAAACCTGTGGGGGTCATCTGAATTAAAGAACCAAATTGGCTCATGAGCACCCTGGACTGTGAGAAGTGCCCTGCCCCTTCCTGCATTGCCTGAGCGTTGTTGTCGTTACCTATGTTCGTCTCTGCAAATGGTTCCTTAAGTGTCTTCCAGTTTCCAGTGTTCCCGTTCCTGCTACCTGTAACCTGTATCCTGTGTTATCCTGGTCCAACTGCCGTAAAGAGTTGGAGTTCCGCTGCGCTGAGTACTATGCCTGTCCTGTTACAACACACGCATGGTGTGAGCCTGCTGCCAAAGTCCCATCCGAGCCTGTCTTGCTACTGTCTGAAGATACCACAGGTACAGCTATTTGAACTACAAACTTTGACATGTGTCCTGTTGGCCAGCTGCCATACTGTTAAGGCGGTACGGCCCAGTGTGTCCATGTACCCTACGTGACCACTTAATGATTACATGGTCTAGTTACGGAAACAGCATAACTCGCTGAGCTATGCTGTTTCTGTAACTCCCATAGAACTGTATAGTAGTTATGGAAACAGGATAGCTTGCATGCTACGCTGCTTCCATAACTGCCATTCACTTCTATGGGAGTTACGGATACAGCATACCTCAGCGAGCTATGCTATTTCCGTAACTCCCGACCATGTAATCAGGAAGTGGCTGGAAGTCAGCGTGAGCACAAACAGGTAGAACGGGGTTTAGGGGGCTACATTCTAGAGATAGGTGCTGGTCCCAGAGGTGGGACCCACAGCTATCTGATATTTATGACATATCCTGTGGACATGTCATAAATGTCCTTCATGAGAAAACCCGAGGGGGATGGCCCCCACCGGCACCCCAATGCCCCCCCCCTTGCAACTCAATCGTGGGGATCCCATGGTTGTCATGGCAGCCTGGGGGCGTAATGAAAGCCTCCAGGTCTGCCTTTTGCCTGCCTCTAGGGCTTAGCAGAAGCCTGTAAAAATGACAATATACTGCAATACATTAGGAGGCACCATACAGCAGCATACAGATTAGTTACGGCTCCATAGCACGAATCCACTGGGATGTGTTCCTGTACAGACTCCTAGTACATGCTTCTGCTGTGTACATGAAGCTAAAGACTCAGAGCAATTCCAGATATATTTATGTACATTATATGCACAGCATTACTAATTTAAGCTGGAAAACATACACACCGAAATATGTTTTAATTTACTATAAATATTTTGAATAAAATAATCTTCTCAAAACCAATGGATATAAATATATATTATTTTTTGTACCACTTAGTTACATTGAGGGGTCATGCACACAACCATAGTTTTCTTCAGTGTTCTATCCATTTTTGCTGCAGTTAGAAGACGGAACCATTAATTTTTATAGGACCATATCACACATGACAGAACAGGTTTTCTGTCCGTATTTGCAGTCTGTCTCACCTATTCTAGTGTATGCGTCTGCAAAAAAACTGACAGCATGTGGAAACCACTAGGATTTATGTTTCGCAGTCCGCCAAATGGCAATGGTCATGTGCAAAAGCCCCAAGATAAATGAAAAGTATTTGTCTTTCTAAGATTGTGTACTTGGAAAGTATTTCAGAAGAAAATAAGAAAAAAATAATAATACATAATTAATAATAATTATTACAGTCAGAGATTTCTTACACATACTTTCGTCAGCAATGCTTAAAAATATTTTTCATTTTTTTTGCTAGTGCCTGACATTTAAATATGCTGGAATACAATATGCTCAATTTCATGTGCTAATTAGACTTGATCCAGCACATTTAACATTAATGTTCAGGGATCCGTGATACATAATGCAATTCTAAGATATTCTCAGGTACAGTATTATTCTAGTATAATACATGCCAGTACATATGTCATAGTAGTGACTGATGACCACTTAACCTATTTTATGTACATGTTAGCCAAAACTACTATACATTACATCCAAAAAATGTCTAATCAATCTGTAAAGTAGTGTGATAGTGGCATTACATCAGTACAATTTAAAGAACATGTAACCCAACATTGGGCTGTAACACTTAATTCATATTTATTATGACTTTCACCGCAGCTTTTGAGATAAAGTGATACCTTCCGGGTTATAGATTTAAATTGCAAGCTTTTAAAACTACTTTTCACTCTTCATCAGACCACTGAGGCACAGACATCTAAGGCCCCATGCACACGAACGTGCTTATACGGCCGCAATTCCCCCGAAAATCCACGGGAGAATTGCGGCCCCATTCATTCCTATGGGGCCATGCACACGACCGTGGTTTCCAAGGTCCGTTCATGGCCCAGGAGCCTGGACCGCAGAAAGAACGGGCATGTCGTATTATGGCTGTGTTCTGTGACCCAAGCTCATAGGAAATAATGGATGGTGCCATGTGCACGGCCCGTGATTTGCGGGCGACTCGCGGGTGACACTCCGATGCCGGCCGACCCGAAAATCACGACTGTGCACATGGCTACGGTCGTATGCATGAGGCCTAAAGGATCTCTGAAATCTTCAATCTAAACTGACTGAGTTGGTTAATAACTTGAGTATAGGAATTCCACTTTTTCCACTTCTTTCTAAATGGTCAACATGGTTTACTCTTAGAAGGCTTGTCTTTGTTTAGAAAAAAGGTCTGTTTTATTTTAGGGCTGGGCTGCAATACCAGACATAGCCCAGGGGCAAGTGTGGAGATATTTCTAATAACGGACAACCCTAAAAAATATTGAAGCTCATAAAGAGGATGGGACTATATTTAAAGGGAAGCTACCTCTGTGATGAAATTGCAGTAAAAAGGGGGTTTATTTCAATGCAACATCAATGTTTTCCTATGAGACAAAAGGTGACTGCTCACATTCCGATCAATGAAAAACATCTGACCAGGTCATCTGTAAACTTTTTTTGTAATTGGGAATCGTTGAAGTTGCATCACGGTTATGATTATTTTACTGCAATTCACATGTAACCAAATGTTAGTCAGCGTGTAGCCCTTATCTAAGATTTGAGGGCACAGTGGACACAGACTCACAAAGCAAGACATTTTTTTGTTGGAAACCATTTCAATCTAAGGACACATCCTAGTTTCTGTCATTGGTTGTACTCAGTCATGTAATTGTCTGGGAAATGTTTTCTTTGGCACACTATAGGAATCAGCATCCTTGTAAGAGTAAGGGTATGTTCACACGAGGGCGTCCGTAACGGCTGAAATTACGGGGATGTTTCAGCCTGAAAACATCCCCGTAATTTCAGCTGTAACGGCATGTGCAGGTGCTTGAACGCCACGTCCATTACGGACGTAATTGGCGCTGCTATTCATTGGAGTCAATGAATAACGGCTCCAATTATGGCCAAAGAAGTGACAGGTCACTTCTTTGACGCGGGCGTCTATTTACGCGCCGTCATTTGACAGCGGAGCGTAAATTACGCCTCGTGTGAACAGACAAACGTCTGCCCATTGCTTTCAATGGGCAGATGTTTGTCAACTCTATTGAGGCGCTATTTTCAGACATAATTCGGGGCAAAAACGCCCGAATTACATCCGTAAATAGGCCGTGTGAACATACCCTAAGGCTGGATTCACACGACCATGTTATGTCCGTAATGGACGGAACGTATTTCAGCCACTAATCCCGGACTGAACACACTGCAGGAAGCCGGGCTCCTAGCATCATAGTTATGTACGATGCTAGGAGTCCCTGCCTCGCTGCAGGACAACTGTCCCGTACTGTAATCATGTTTTCAGTACGGGACAGTAGTTCCATGGAGTGGCAGGGACTCCTAGCGTCGTACATAACTATGATGCTAGGAGCCCGGCTCCCTGCAGTGTGTTCGGTCCGGGATTAGAAGCCGAAATACGTTCCATCCATTATGGACGTAACATGGTCGTGTGAACCCAGCCTTAGGCCTACCTAAGTATTGTTGCTGAATGCTTCCATCTCTTCATGGCTAAACTGGCACAGTCTAACCTAATATAAAAACAAATAGTGTATATTCTGGATATATACTATCCTTGTGAGACTTATGCAATGGTATGATAACACATTGAAAATGATAAAGTCTACAGCTAGAACAGACATAATATGACATTTGGCTTCAGTATTATGTAAAACTACTGAAAACAATTTATTATATACCAATTAAGTGTAGTCCTGCCAAATAACAAACTATTCTTATTTTACATTACATTTAAATAACTAGCAAATAATCTGCACTTATAAACCCTTCTGGTTTAAGTATAAGATTAAATACAAATTGGTATCAAATCTACATAATGCATTTTTATTAGGTGTGCATATGGATGTTGCCCTCGCACAATTTAAAATCCCATTTAATCATTTTATAGTTAATTGGTTGTACCAGTCTACCTTCACCATAATCATTTGTGATAGAATCTGTATTGATCAGTTGACTGGAAAAATACGACAAGCAAGACTGGAAGCCAAGAATTCACATGCTTGATTGACAGCTGTAGTACAGAAAGCAAATGGTGAAATCTACAAGTGTAAAGCTTATTTCAATATAATATTAAACTCTAGTCATTTGTTATCCATTTGACCAGGGGGCACTGATTAACCCAATCCAATATCCCTTATTATGTCATAGCATATATTTTAGTATTGAAAACAACCTAATCACGTCACCAGAATAATGAACAATGAATTCCTACTATTATGCAGAGTAATATGCTTGTTTTAGGCTGGTTTTCCTATCACCCTACCGTTACAATATTCATATGAAGTATGTAGCCACAAAGTTTTAATATGTTTTCAGAGACTTGAATTTGGACTTTTAAAGGGTTTATACCAGCTGGACAAACTCTAGTCATATCTAGGCGTATTATTGCCCAATTTGGACCCTAGTATAATAGTCAGAGCGGGGGGGGGGGCAGTCTAAGGAGAAGCCATCTCTTTGCCAGATTTAACTCAAACATGTACTACATGATAGCTCATTCATTTTGCTGCTTTAGGGTAAGGCCACACTGTGCGGCCATGTTGCGTTTATGTTGTATTTTTAAACCGCGGCAAGTAATTTTTCAATAGAAGTCAATGGTGAAATTTTGGTTATGGACAGACTGAGGCTATTATATTACAATGGGTTTTTTGTGTGGTTGACTGCATCTTCATAATGTCTGACCGCATGCGATTAATGATCGCGCTGCCAATGTTGTTGCTGAACTGCTTGCGTTTTTCAAACAGATCTGCAATGCGTTGTAATGATCTATTCACAGGATGCATCTAACAAACTTCAACACCAGTGAAAAATATGTCCATAAATTAAGTGCGTAAAAAAACGCAACAGAACTGCCTCACTAGGCTAGATTCAAACGGGCGTTGCGCATCTCGGTCGTGAAAAACTGTAGTTTATCAAGTTTGAGGTGCATCCGTGTTCTGTGCTGCGGGGCGTGTTCTGCGCTGCGGGGCGCAATATCACGCATTCCCCATAGACTAGAGACTATGAATGGTTGCGTGAAGCGTGAAAAAATAGGACATTGAAACAATGGCCATTTGAACAGCCACATTGAATTATATAGGTCCGTGTGACGGTCGTTGTTTAACACGTTCGTGTGAATATGGCCTTACAGAGACAAAAAATGCACGCAGCTTACTGCATGCGGTTTTCAAACGCAACAAAACTGCATCAAAGATGCACCATGTGGCCTAACACTTAGGGGAAAAATGTGGCCACCCAAAGATAATCATTGGAGGCATCAGCACCTAGACATTCAGAGATTTACTGATCATCATCATCATGGGGGTTTGTTTTAGAGAAGGGATTGTCCAGTTAGAACAAATCTTTCAAGGTCTTTCTTATATAACAATAGCGTGGTATGACCCCTTCAATTATAGTTATAATTGAAGGGATTTTCCCATAAACAATATTTATCACCTATCGACAGGATAGGTGATAAATATCTAACCGATGGGGGTCTTACCACTGGGACTCCCATCGATTACGAGAACGGGCTAACTTTGCCGTTCCTGGCAGCCACCGTTCCATTCATTTCTATGGGACTGCACTATCTTCGGCAGCCCCATAGAAATTAATAGAGTGCTGGCCAAACATGTGCACTCCCACTCCATTCCTATGGAGCTCCCAGGAACGGCAAAATAAGGCCGTTATAGTAATCAGTGGACGTCCCAGCGGAGGCATCTTTTGGAGGTATATGTTTTTTCAAAATGGGAGCCTATGTTAGTTCATGCTGCATATCTTAGGATTATTCGAGCCAAGAGAGATACATCTGTACTATCATCTTCATTACTCGCATACAAACGCCCTATCACAATCACATATACATTAATTTTAACCCGTTGGCACAGAATCACGTTCATGCAAACACAGATTGCAGCCATTAGAACATTCCGCCAATCATGTACGTAAAGGAAATCGTGCGGGCACAGAAGCTATGCCCGCATGATCACCACGGGAGCCCGGCTATGACTGACAGCCGAGCTCTTGCTGCAACGGCTAGGATTGGAGAAACCTCCAATCCCGGCTGTTTAACACCTTAAATGCCGCGGTCAATAGCGACTGTGACATTTAAGTTGTTTCACAGAGGGAGGGAGATCTCTCTGTCACCGATCGGCGGCCTGCAAATGCAATTGCAGACCGCCGACGGGTTGCCATGGCAGCTGAGGGCCTAACAAAGGCCCCCAGGCCTACCCTGAATGTATGTCTATTAGGCCGTGCCAGAGGCATGGCCTAATAGATTGCCTGTCAGATTTACAACCCGAGTAATAATGTTATCTCATTAATGAAACTGCCGGGTGAACACGGTACAAAAAAACACACAAAACCAACGGTAAAAAAATATTTTTTTCCTATTCCTCCCAACAAAAAATTTAATAAAGGTTAATTTTTGTACCCCAAAATGATACCAATGAAAACTACATCTCGTCCCACAAAAAACAAGTCCTCATATGGTGACATCGACATACAAAATGAAAACTTATGGCTCTTGGATTGTGGCGATGCAAAAACCAATAATTTTTGTTTAAAAGTGTTTTAATTGTGCAAATGTAGTAAAACATAAAAAAACCTTATACATATTTGGTATCGCTGTAATCGTACTCACCCATAGAATAAAGTTAACATGTTATTTACATGGAATAGTAAATGGAGTAAATTTGAAAAGAGAAAAACAATGCTGGAATAGCTTGTTTTTTTTTTATTTCCTCCCTTAAAAAAATGAATAAAAGATAAGCAATATAATATATACACCCAAAAAAATTGTGCAAATTTAAAAATACAACTCGTCCCGCAAAAAACAAGCCCCATATGGCTATATCGACATAAAAAAACAAACAAAGTTATGACACTTGGAAGGTGGGAAGGATAAAATCAAAAAGAATGCTTGGTCCTTAAGGCCGAAATAAACCTGGCCCTTAAGGGGTTAATGCAGTACACTCATACATTAAGTCTACAATGACTCCTACAACAATGATGTAGCTCTGAAGGAGGGAATGGAGCGTCTCTGAAAGAACTCCCTCTGGCATCTACTTCAGACTACGCGCAGCATAAACATTTCAGCACAATTTATTCCAGCTAAAACGTAAGTCTTCTATTAGGAAATATACAATATATCTAATGGAAAAAGATATTTATCATATTTTTGTTCTTATTTGTTAAGCACAATGATGCACAACACAAAGACACCATATAAGCTGTCAGTAATAAAAGTTTTTCACTTAGCAAAAAGATTAAATACATCTTCGCATGAATAAATTATTTAACCTTTTTATTGTAAAAAAAGAACTCAAGCCCCAGATATCGTATTACTTGAGAAAAGAAAAATGTGAAGGGCTGAAAAGGAAATTAGCAAGATTATTACTTAAAACACACAGGCATTGGAATAAAGCAAACACCACTGATCTCTCTTTCAAGGCTCAGCTCTTTTGATTTATTAGATTATTAACATGTCATTTACAAAATTTTTTATTAAAACCTGAAGAATTGAGCGTAAAGCGTCTGTTCTTCATATATCCCTGAAGTGTGGATTATTGTACATGCAAATTTAAAGCAAACACAACCACATGTTGACAGCAGACATCTTACTTCATGGGATCTAATTACTGGGATTCTTAATAAAGGCTTCATAAGCCAGGGGGGTATTTACATATTGTACATGTGTTATGTATGTCTTATGCATAAAACCGTTCCGCTATCTCTAGACTCTTAAAGATCATATCTCTTATCTTCATGTTCCCGTAAACCGTATTTAGCAATTTAAAATGAGAATTTTCCTGCCCTTACGCCGCCTGTAAATAGTAGGTGATTAGTCAAGATGCCCTTTTTTCTGAAGCTTCTGCTTCCTAAATACTCTGACTCTGTGTATATTTGGGCTGAATAAATGGTAATCTGTGAGCTCCTGTTTTAATATTTTTTCTCCTTGCTGGAGGTTTTAAAGTCGTTTGTTTGTTTGTTTTTGTTTTTACAAACCTTAAAGGGAATTGTGATTTTTGCAATGCAATTTTTGAAAACTATCAGCGTACAAGGCCTGTAATCAATGAAATGAGTGCTGCGCTGTAGTAGGCATCATGGCTCCTTTGTTCTGCTGATCCAGTAAGCACTAAAGGTTACATTCATATTTTACTCAATTTGTCCGCTTTTTTCTGGACATCAGTGGGACTTCCAGCAAAAAAAACAACATATTTTTAATTACTGTGTCAGTGATAATAATTCACTTACCTTTATTCTATTCCCTTTCTCCAATAATGTCCTAGTATATAATGCAGTGATTTCCAACCTTTTTACTATGGGTGAACCCCTATTCCTATCTCAAAAATGCTCATGTGAGAGCAGGCAAAACCATCAATAATTCTCAGTCACCACCAAAGTCTGGCTGAGATTGTTTGGCTACCTTGCCTGTCCTCTTAGGGCGGGTTCACACATGGCGGAATTCCACTTAAATTCCGCTGCGGACACTCCGCAGCGTTAATCCGCAGCGGAGCCGTTTCTCCATTGACTTTCACTTTAATTTAGCAGTGTTCGTTTACACGATGCGTACAATTCCGCTGCGGAGCATAGGCTGCGGAGCGGAATTTGGTGTCCGCAGCATGCTCTGTCTGTTGCGGAGCAGTGGCGGACTCATGGCGGAATTTCTCCATTGACTTCAATGGAGATTCTAAGTTCCGCAATGAAGTCCGCAGCTGTCATGCACATGTCATGTGTGCTGCGGATGCGTCTTGCTTTTTTAACTTGACATTTCTTCATTCTGGCTGGACCTAGGTATTTCTAGGTCTACAGCCAGACTGAGGAAGTCAATGGGGCTCCCGTAATGACGGGAGCGTTGCTAGGAGACGTCTGTAAATAGTCACTGTCCAGGGTGCTGAAAGAGTTAAGCGATCGGCAGTAACTGTTTCTGCACCCGGGACAGTGACTACCGATCCCAATATACATGTATCTGTAAAAAAACATATAAGTTCATACTTACCGAGAACTCCCTTCGTCTGTCTCCAGTCCGGCCTCCCAGGATGACGTTTCAGTGTAAGTGACGGCTGCAGCCAATCACAGGCCAAGCACAGGCTGCAGCGGTCACATGGACTGGCGCGTCATCCAGGGAGGTCGGGCTGGATGCCGAAAGAGGGACGCGTCACCAAGACAACGGCCGGTAAGTATGAAAATCGTTTACTTTCACTAGGGAAAGTGCTGTCCCTTCTCTCTATCCTGCACTGATAGGGAGAAGGGAAGCACTTTTCCCGCAGTCTGCAGCAGCTAGTCCGCATCAATGTACTGCACATTTTGTGCAGATCCGCTGCAGAATCTGCAACGCAGATTCTGTGCGGCATCGATGCGGACAGTTGCGGAGGAATTCCGCCATGTGTGGTCATGCCCTTACTAGTCCCTGCTCCAGACAATCAGTTTTCCAAAATTGACCGTAAAAGTTGCAGCTTTTGCTGATGCAGTCTTCATGGGATACCCTAACCAGAATCCAATAAACACAAAGGTTTTCTGGAAAACTGATTGAAAAAAAAAAATGGCTATAATGTCATGGCTTAAGGCACTTTTTCTTTAGGGCCCCTTTGTTTTTGGGATTTGTGGGGGTCGATAATAAAGTAATGGCATAGCCTTGGGATATGCATTCATTTTAAAAGATGGGAATACCCCTTTAATATAAGTCAGTCTAAAGAGTATCAAGGTACTTAAATTTGGTTACATTACTTCAGCAATCAAACATGTCAGTAGATTATTGTTTTGAAGTGCGCTTCATTGAATTCCACGTGTTATACAGTAAACCTGGTTATACTAGAAGTACTAGGTGCTATGTCATCCCAAGCAGCAAGTGCAGATGTCCTTTAACTTACAAACATTTAGATACATATGTTTATGGATGATGATAATGATGGACCTTCCTCCCCACTTTTCTTCCTCCCTCCGTTCTTTCCTCATCTCCACCTTCATTTCTCTCTCGTTCTCCCTTCTCTTCTCACTTTTCACCAAATTCCTTCCACCCAATAATCTGGAACATCACAAGGACAGAACTAGAATATTCAGTATACATGGAAATGTTGTCTACACAGGCCATGTACAGTGACAAACATATAATGCGTATTAAGGAGCTGTAAGCACTACAGAAACTGTATTGTGGCTCCATGGGGCACTATATTCTCCCCTAGAAGCAATGCTTCTAGGCTCGGTTAACACATGTCAGATTTAAAATAGATACTTTGGCGCTGATTCTGCACCAAAATCTGTGTCAGATCACATGACAATTTCCACCGCATACATGTGAAAGCGGTTTTCACAACTTTTCACATGCTACGGAAAATGTCTGCATAAACTTTTTTTTATCCGCACTGTGGGAAAAAACTGCAGCGGAAATCGGTAGCGATCTGATTTTTCTCCGATTCTGCACAGAAAAGTTGAGGATTGGCGACATTGAATGGCAATGGGGCTAATACTCATGCGGATCTGCAATACACCTGCGGCACATCCTCAGCAGACATCTAAGTTTAAGCCTCAGATTTCTGCTGCGGAAATGCACATCAGAATTAATGCCAACGTGTGAATAGGCCTTAGGGGGAACACTTCTATAATGCAGCATGTGACGCTTGTTTTTTTTACGCCAATTCCATATAAAAAATGCTAGGGTATAACAATGTGCAAATGGGCCCATACGGGTGCTATACTAAAAATCCAAACAACACGGACACTGCTGTGATCATAAGGGATTCTGTGGGACTAAAACAATGATACCCTATACTTAGGATAGGCCAATAGTCGCTTCCAGGTCCTAAAGCCTGAGGATTTCACCTCTGGTGTCGGCTTTGTTCTGATAATTGGCAGTGATCCTGG
The DNA here is from genome assembly GCF_050947455.1 of Rhinoderma darwinii. NCBI lineage: Eukaryota > Metazoa > Chordata > Amphibia > Anura > Rhinodermatidae > Rhinoderma > Rhinoderma darwinii. Next base: position 140,984,566 of record NC_134688.1, read on the forward strand.
GATCAGACCCCAACCAATCAAACATTAATCGCCTATCCTAAAGGGGGTTTTACACTGGCCAATTATCGTGCAGACAAGCGTTCATAGAACGCCCGTTCCCGATAATTGCCCAGTGTAAACAGGGCAGCGATCAGCAGATGAACGAGCAAATGCTCGTTCATCTGCTGATCGTATCGTTTTAAAACATGTAAATATTATCGTTGTCGGCAGCACATCACTGTGTAAACATGGAGATGCGCTGCTGATATGATAATAATGTATGGGGACGAGAGATCGGAGTAACGACCGCTCGTCCGTATCCATAGCTCCGTGTGACAGAAGCAAGCGAGCGCTGATCAACGACCTGTCTTGTTAATCGGCGCTCGCTGCACTGGCCAAAATTGTCCAGTGTAATAGGAGCTTAAGGGGAGATTCACACGAACGTTGCGTTTTTGCGCGCGCAAACAACGCAGCGTTTTGCGAGCGCAAAAACCATTTGACAGCTGCGTGTGTCATGCGTGTCTGATGCGCGGCTGCGTGATTTTCGCGCAGCCGGCATCATAGAGATGAGGCTTGTCAACGCCCGTCACTGTCCAAGGTGCTGAAAGAGCTAAATCTTTCAGCACCCTCGACAGTGAATGCCGAACACAACAGCGAAAAACCTGTAAAAAAAAAAGATAAAGTTCCTACTTACCGAGAACTTCCCGGCCGTTGCCTTGGTGACGCGTCCTTGGTGACGCGTCCTTGGTGACGCGCCTCTCTTGACATCGGGCCCCACCTCCCTGGATGACGCAGCAGTCCAAGTGACCGCTGCAGCCTGTGATTGGCTGCAGCCTGTGCTTGGCCTGTGATTGGCTGGAGCTGTCACTTGAACTGAAGTGTCATCCCGGGAGGTCGGACTGCAGGAAGGAGACAGGAGTAATCGGTAAGTTAGAACTTCGTATTTTTTTTACAGGTTAATGTATTTTGGGATCGCAAGTCACTGTCCATGGTGCTGAAACAGTTTAACTCTTTCAGCACCATGGACAGTGACTATCTCCTGACGTCGCGTACCGATAATTTTTTTGCCGGGATCGGCCAAAACGAGTTTGGCCGAACCCGGTGAAGTTCGGTACGCTTGTCCGGCTTCGCTCATCGCAAAGACACTCCGTTTGGATGTTCGGAAACAGAAAAGCACGTGGTGCTTTTCGGTTTTCATTCATCCTTTTCACTGCTGTTGCGCGAATCACGCTTGTCCCACGGAAGTGCTTCCGTGTGGTGCGCGTGATTTTCACGCACCCATTGACTTCAATGGGTGCGTGATGCGCGAAATACGCAGAGTTATTGAACCTGTCGCGCTTTTTGCGCAGCAGACAAACGCTGCGCAAAAAGCACGGACTGTCTGTACTGCCCCATAGACTTGTATTGGTCCATGCGTGCCGCGTGAAAACCACGCGGCCCGCACGGACCGAATACACGCTCGTGTGAATCCCCCCTAAGAATGAGTCATCATTGTTTTAGTGCCAGAAAATCCATTGAACTTAAATACCTGACTTACAATTTCCATCGTACTTCATTACACACTATAATGCATATTGTAATATGAGTGCGGAGGTAAAGCTTGACTGTTTTGGACATGACTTCACATGCAAATGTAACTAAAAACCACTTTCTTTGCATTATATTTATATACACATTGTAAAATATATGTCAAATCTATCATGATTACTTTATTGGCAAATTGCACCACTGTCTTATAATTCTGATTTCTTATGTGACAGGGTGCAGTCGCGATTGCTACCTTAGCCATCCCTTTATCTATGCCAATGCAGGGGTTAACGAAAATAACAAAGTACAATTTATGTTTTATTACACTTCAGAATCTTATTGCAGTTTTCTTTAATATGTCTCTAAATAAAATGTTGTTATGGAGCTAGAATAAAATCTCAGCATACTCAGAGAGTAATTTACTGTTAAGTATTATAGTTTATATTCCACTACAGAGCGACTACAATGTCATCATCATCTGATATACTGCGGAAGCAGCTACTCTGTGTCCACATCTCACGTTATTAATGGACATGAACACAATCAGTAGCTTTTTGCTTCTTTAATTCTTGCATGCAGCATCTGGTAAACTGTTAAAAATTTAGCTAAAGGGCAAATCAGTGGTTCAAGCTTTTCTGTTTGATGTGCATGTTCTCTACTACTGACCCAAAAAAATTCAGGTCTAATAAATTGACTCTAATGGTTTTCGTACTCACTCAAATGTTTTCAATTTAATTGGGTTTACTACCCTATTTCTGAACTACATTGAAAAGTTCAAAGCATGGATGCTAATAGTTTCCTTCTAATTACTGCATAATGAACAAAGGTCTGATAGAGCAATTTGAGAGGTTGGACTTTAAACATAGAAGACTCTTTAGAAATAATACATGCTAAAAGCTGCATTTAGCAAGGAGACCAATATAATAGAACTGTATATTTACGCATGCTGCATGAAAAGTGCATCTACAAATCACTATTTGGCTGAGTTCACATGGGGTGAATATGCTGTGTAAAAGCACGCAGCATATCCGCCCTGTGCACCGCAGGGAATTCCGGGCAAAAAAACGCACCAAACTGTGGTGCAGTTTTTCTCGCCCAGAATGTCTGCTGTGGAAAACTGACGCATTTAGGCAGCTTCATCCCAGGAGACTGCGGCAGCCTGTGTTTGGCTGCAGCGGCGGTCAGATGGGATGAAGCATCATACCAGGAGGCCGGTCCTCTAACGTCATCCAGGCCGGCCTCTTGGGATGATGTTTCATTTATCCCATGTGACCGTCGCTGCAGCCTGCGATTGACTGTAGCGGTCACATGGGATGAAACCTTATTCCAAGAGGCCAGCCTGGAGGAAAAAATACAGACTCCTGGGTAAGTATAAGATTTATTTATTTTTTCTGAGTTGCGTTTTTTGAGGCAGAATCGCTGCGAACCCGCCACAAAAAAATGCAACTGATATTTGTTGCAGGTTTTCCCTCCCTTTGAATTCAATGGGGAAAACCCGCGACAAATAAGCAGCGTTTATGCAAATACAATTGACATACTGCGGAACTAAATTCTGCACTACAGGTAAATTCCTGAGTGTTTTTTCCGCTCAGTATTTACGCAGCATGTGGGTGAGCTTTGTTTTATCTCATCCACTTTGCTGCTGCTTTATTTGCTGCAGATATTCTGCAACAAATTCTGTTGCACAAAGTCAGCAGTATTTACACAACGTGTGAACTGACCCTTTCATTTACTTTACAGCTAAAGACATGTTTAGGCCTTGTTCCCACAGTGCAGATTTGCTGCAGATTTTGCATGTATTTTTTAAGCCAAAACCAGAAATGGAATCTAAACAGAAGAAATATATAAAGGAAGGCCTTATAGGTATATTTTCCTGCATCCAATTCTGGCTTTGTCTAAATAATACATGCATAATCTGATACAAATCTGCACAGCTGGAACTAAGATTCCTTTTACTCCGGCCAATTTTGGCCGTAACAACGAGCGCCAATCAAAAAGACATAGTTGATCGGCGCTCGTTTGCTCCTTTCACAAGGAAGTATGACCATCAATGTATGGGGACGAGCGATTGTTACTACGATCATTCGTCCCCATGCATTTCCATCATGTTGGCAGGCAGTTTTACACAGGGAGTTGTGCTTTCGACAGCGATAATATTTATTGCTGCATAAACTATACGATCAGCCGATGAACAAGTATTTTCTCGTTCATGGGCTGATCATTGCTCTGATTACACAGGGCTATGATCAGGAATGAGCGTTCATATGAATGCTGGTTTGCCTGATCATTGGCCTGTGTAAAATCGCCTTTACCCTTATTCATTTGGTAGCACTGAGTGCTCTAAGCCTGTACAGAGACACACGGAGTCCTTGCAGCTCCATACTATGGTATGGTGCCTACAGCGCTGTATCATGGAGATATTCTCCCCTAGCAGCAGTGTGGGGCATTCCATCAGAAAAATACTTCTTATGCCTCTATGTGAAATCTGAGACATACAGAGTAACAGAGGTAATATGGGCTTCCAATTCACACTAGTCCTGAAAAGATCCTATGTGAAAAAAAATTCTTACTTTCTTTGCTGGGATTGCTCCCATTTTGAATGTAAAAAATGAAATAGATAATGAGCCTAAGGGCGGGTTCACACATGGCGGAATTTCACTTAAATTCCGCTGCGGACACTCCGCAGCGTTAATCCGCAGCGGAGCCGTTTCTCCATTGACTTTCACTTTAATTTAGCAGTGTTCGTTTACACGATGCGTACAATTCCGCTGCGGAGCATAGGCTGCGGAGCGGAATTTGGTGTCCGCAGCATGCTCTGTCTGTTGCGGAGCAGTGGCGGACTCATGGCGGAATTTCTCCATTGACTTCAATGGAGATTCTAATTTCCGCAATGAAGTCCGCAGCTGTCATGCACATGTCATGTGTGCTGCGGATGCGTCTTGCTTTTTTAACTTGACATTTCTTCATTCTGGCTGGACCTATGTATTTCTAGGTCTACAGCCAGACTGAGGAAGTCAATGGGGCTCCCGTAATGACGGGAGCGTTGCTAGGAGACGTCAGTAAATAGTCACTGTCCAGGGTGCTGAAAGAGTTAAGCGATCGGCAGTAACTGTTTCTGCACCCGGGACAGTGACTACCGATCCCAATATACATGTATCTGTAAAAAAAAATGAAGTTCGTACTTACCGAGAACTCCCTGTTTCTGTCTCCAGTCCGGCCTCCCAGGATGACGTTTCAGTGTAAGTGACGGCTGCAGCCAATCACAGGCCAAGCACAGGCTGCAGCGGTCACATGGACTGGCGCGTCATCCAGGGAGGTCGGGCTGGATGCCGAAGGAGGGACGCGTCACCAAGACAACGGGCGGTAAGTATGAATTTCTTTTACTTTCACTAGGGAAAGTGCTGTCCCTTCTCTCTATCCTGCACTGATAGGGAGAAGGGAAGCACTTTTCCTGCAGTCCGCAGCGGCCAGTCCGCATCAATTTTCTGCACATTTTGTGCAGATCCGCAGCCGTAATCCGCAACCCGGATTAGGTGCGGCATTGATGCGGACAGTTGCGGAGGAATTCCGCCATGTGTGGTCATGCCCTAACTGAAAAAAAAAAAACTGCAGGTAACAGCAACAAATATATTAGGGGTAATTTATCAATCTTTTATTCTGGTGTAGAAAAAATCGTAAAACGATCCAAAAGTTACAATTTGAATTGTGAATTGCAACTTATGGCTTTTTTACACCACCCTCGGGACTTTGGTAAAAATGGGCCGCAGCTTCCCAAAAGGGACGAGGACACAACACACCCACAAATGTATTATTATTTAGGGCTGAAAACTGGCAGGAATTACTGTGGAAATGTACAATAGTGGTGCAGTGGTATACGGAGGCTCCATATGGCGGCACATGGAGTGCTCACGGCAAGTTCTTTACATAGCTCTGCCATGTACTGTACATGAGGCTTAATTATCAGAAGTCCTTGTATAACTGCTGAAATAACCCTACAATATTTTATGTCAGGTATAATTAAAGAAAATGCTGAAAACGCATATAGTGCAGAGTAATGTTGTTAAACTATGTGTATTTTCTGATGAACAGAGAATGTATGTGATGTGCTGAGTGAACATGGCAGAAATTAACAGAAGCTAAAATTAAGTTGAAGGAAAATAGAAAGGTCTAGGATATAACACTACCCAAAATGTTTATCAGCGGGAAATCTGACTGTAATTATGATTAGAAACATAGCAGGGGGTTCACTAAGCACTCGTCATTATTGCACGGAGCTATGGGGTATGTGGGTAAAATGGTTCACAGCATGAAAATGTGGTTCTTCACTATTGCAGAGCTGTAAATGGGACCAAAGATAAGCAGATTCCAATTATGCATTGTGGTACTTTAGGCTTTCCAGATTGTGTGGAACTACAAGTCAAAGCTTGTTCAAGACAGATGGTGAGTCTTGTAGTGTCACTCATTGTATAGATTAGTGTGTTGCATATCACTGAGTATCAGTGTGATCTATTTAGAGCGTCTGGTAGACGCCTGTACACAAATCTGCTTCCAATACTACATACAGCGATTGTGAGAAAGGCCTTGGTTGGGCCGAAACGTTAATCGCTTTTCTAAAAATGCTGTTTGGAATAAAATAAAATATTTTTTGAAAATTAATTCCAAGTGTTCCTGGAGTGCTTTAGGTCTTTTCTATATATCTAAGAATGGAGGTTATACAGTCATATGCAAGTGTACAATGCAACTCATTCAAATCCGGTTTTCTTTTATTTGCTGTTGTATAACTTATAAAAAACAAACAAATCACGAAGTAACAATGACATTATCCAGAGAAGAAAATGTAAACATTGCATTAAACCCTTCTACCACTAGATGGCGCCTAAGAGCACAGTCCTAAAAGTGATTTATAATGCAAACTGATATATTTCCTCCTAATTGCAACCCATGTGGTAAGGCAAGGTGCTGCATGGTGATCAGATCCTATCAATATTTTTTTATTTTAAGACATTGGTGCATATTTATCAATGCAATCATGCCAGTTTTCTGGTGTAATTGCACTGAAAAAAGCCCCTGACAATTTTTTTTAAATGTTCACTGTGCAAGTTATTTACAAAAGATTCCTGACACTTTTCCGCACAGAAAAGAGAAGGTTATCTATTCTAGGTATCACTGGGGTAACTGCGTCATATTCATCAATCAGTATGTGCTGTGTTGATAAATACTATAAATACACTATACTAGAAGATTCTATGCTGGCAGTACACCAGTATTAGTGAATAGACCCCATTGCTTTAAAGGTATATAATCATGTATCAATGGTGCAGTGACAAAATCCAAAAGCTCCAGTACCCTACTCCAACTTGTGAAGGAATCCATATGCACAAGACTTGTCTATTACATTAGTCCTATTATGTGTTGGCTGTTTACTTCACAATGCAGCATGAAGCTGTAGCACAGAAGTAATCTTAACTTCAGCTCTCAAGTGCCCCCAACACGCCGCATTTAACAGATTCCCTCAAAGGAACTATCCAGGCAAATATATTGATATATCTATATCTATATATATAGATAGATAGATAGATAGATAGATAGATAGATAGATAGATAGATAGATAGATAGATAGATAGATAGATAGATAGATAGATAGATAGATAGATAGATAGATATAAACATATATATTTTTTTAATGAATTTATATATATTGTGTTTATATGTATTGTGTATTTATATATTTATATGTATATGTTTATATGTGTATATGTATGTGTATATGTATGTGTTTATATGTATATGTATGTGTTTATATGTGTATTTATATATTTATGTGTATTATATATATTTGTGAATTTATATGTATTGTGTATGCCTAGTATAGGGCCTGAGGAGGTGATGCATAAAATAGAGATTCTGAGCTTTCCCGGCGTATACGTTAAACATACACTGCAAGCGTAGCGTGAACACAGACTGTATACAATGTTCTATCAGGACCTGCACTAGACATAGCACAATATATTAGTTTTGGATGAAGCATTTTTTCCATTTTGTGCAATAGTCAATAATCCTCAAAGCATTGGAGAACTTTGAATGATGATCTGCTGGATTTATCTGAGACTGGATTTCAGAGTACTTGAACTAGATAAAACAACCCCTAGAGTTTTGGTGGAGAACCTTTTTGTCAGAGTAGGATTACACGGTGACAGTAAATTTAGGTCAATTTAAGTAAAGATTTTAGAGAGATTTGGCTTATTTTTCTGTCTTCATAAGGCCTCATACACACGACCGTAGCCATGTGCACGGCCGTGATTTTCACAGCGCGCAGGGATCAACTCATTGCTGTGGTTCTGGCTTCTCTAACCCCTGGTTACCAACTGTTGTCAACACGGGAAGCCACCTCTGTACATTCATTTTCCCTGCAGTGAAAGCTATAGTGTAAACGTAGTATTACATGGTGACTAATGAAATTAATTCTCTTGCATGTAGTGCATGGACAGGTCAGGTCCGCCAGAGCCACTTTTACAGAGCGGCTTTCCGTTCTGGCTCATAGGGGAAAATGCCAAGCAGGGAAACCCCCTGTCTGACATCTATGTTCCCTAATAGAGCATATGGACAGGGGTTGTCTTCATCATACAGCGTCTTTATATCTTACCTGAGAAGATACCAATACACCACATATAATAAAACTGGTTTAGGTATTATAGCTAATGATGTAAGTCCATCATGTAGAAAAAAGTGGTTTATATAGCAGCTAACCAACCAAAATAAAAGATAATATTAAAATTAATTATCATCATCATTACAAGGGTAAATAATAATAATAATAATAATAATTTAAAAAATATATATATAATTATAACATAATAATAAAAATAATGATGATAATAATATTAATTAAAATAATTATAAAATAATAATAATGATAATAATGATAATAATAATAATAATAATAGGAAAAAAGTGGACAAAAGTCGATGGTCCAGCGCAGTCAAGTTTAAAACAGAACGTGGTTCCAATTTTATTTGGATAGTTAAATCAAGATCATTCCTGAATGCGAGGGTGAAAATGTAGGTAAGGTGCCTACGCGTTTCAGACGTATACCACGTCCTTCCTCATGGCTTTAATGCTAACAACTAAATGTCAGAACGAGGTTTATATCCGGTTGCCAACAGGTGAAAATCAGTGATGTCACAGAAAAATGGTGCTGTCCAGCATAGTAGTGTTGAACTAGGGAGACGCCTATAGAGCATCGGTATTCTATGAATAAAAGCTATTCAGCACGGTGGAGCTGTCCAGCAGAAGTGGTGCGGAAAGAGAGAGCCGGTGATAGCTCGAAAAGCTCAACAAACTAATAAACGATGGTTTAGGTAGTGGTGTATTAACAAGTAAGCAAGCAGAATATATTATGGTCCAATGTCCCACAATTCCAATCATGCACGCATTGCCCAAGACTCATAAATGCATAAACCCCGCACCTATGCACCCCATAGTGTCAGGGATAGGATCATTAACAGAAAAACTCTCTGAATGGCTAGACTCCTTGTTACAACCACTTGCATTAAGAACCCCAGGCCATTTACGTGACACCAGAGATGTTTTATGCTCATTTCACAAAAAAAGATGGGAAAATAAATTTACATGGCTGAGCTGTGATGTGACCTCACTCTATACCAGCATCCCACATGAAATAGCCCATAGGGCACTAGAATATCATCTTTTGAAACACAGCACCTACAGCTATGAGCTACAATCATATACACTAGAGGTCCTTGTCTTCCTGATTACACACAATTTCTTCCAGTTCGATGGGTTGTTTTACCTACAACTACAGGGAGTATCAATGGGAGCTAAATTCTCCCCTTCTCTGGCAAATCTTGTGATGGCTTGGTGGGAGGAACTTTTCATTTTTTCTAGTGATAATCCTTTTGGTAGATCTATTAACTAGTATGCAAGGTGTTATTTATATGGGACGGCAATATCTCAGATATCCCAAATTTCATCAATTATCTTAATGACAATAAATTCAACTTGAAATTCACCTATTCTTCACAAAAAGATACTATCCAGTTTCTGGACCTAAAACTTATAGGACATGCAGGGGAAATAATCGACACTAATAAATACCGTAAGCCGATCTCAGGGAACACTATCTTGCATGCTACAAGCGGTCACCCTAGACAAACCATCTCATCAATCCCAGTGGGAGAAATGTACAGAGCAAAAAGAAATTGCAGTAATGACCCCAATTACCGGGTGGAACAACAGCAAATCTGTAGGCGACTACGCAAAAGAGGGTATGCAGAATGGACCCTCAAAAGAGCAACCTCCATTGTAGAAAAAAAGCCCAGAGATCTACTTCTAGAGCCAAAACCTAATCATAAAGATACTGGACTAAACGTACCTACTTTGGTGTTACAACACAGTAGTCAGTTTAATTAAATAAAGAAAATCGTCCATAAAAATTTTGCCATCCTAATGGAAGACGAGGCTGTGTCAGATATTTTGAAGGATGGTTGTCGTGTGGTGTCCAGAAAAGCTCCTTCCTTAGGTGATCTATTGTCTCCTTCTATATTTTCCGCAAACATTCCCAAACTGACATGGCTTCAATATACGGATTTCTTTAAATGCGGCTCACATCCATGTAAAATTTGTTCATATGCTAAGCCTACTAAGACCTTCAGAGATTCAGATAACAATACAAATTTTTCAATTCAAACTTACATTAATTGCGAGGCATTACATTAACAGTGAGGCAGTGATATATATTGTGGAGTGCATTGAATGCAATCTAATGTATGTGGGTTGCACCAGCCGTAAATTCAAAGCTAGGATACTAGAACACTTGGGCTATATAAGAAATCCTAATCTCACCAATATCTCTAATGTTGCAAAACATTTTATAACCTTCCATAATAGATCAATTATAAGTCTGAGATGTTATGCCATAGAAAAAGTCAAAATTCCAACCAGAGGGGGGAACATTAAACATAAAATCTTATCACAAGAAGCATACTGGATATTTACATTAAAAAACAGGTTTCCTAAAGGTCTGAATCTAAAAAAAGAATTAATGTTCCACTATTAGTAAAAGAATCTATGTAATAATCGACAGAATCTAATATGGCCTAATAATTAATAATACTTGTCAATGTTCACGGCTTTTACAGATGACACCTAACTATCCATATCAACGGGTCCCTCCCCCATCAGACTTCCCGTTAACCAAATAACGGTCTAGTATATAAAGAAAAAAAAATATCTTTTCCAACACTAATTACCCCTGAAGACCAGTATATAATTCCCCTTTTTTCCAGTTCATGTATTGTCTTAAACTGTTTAAATGATGTATTTTTTAGCATCTATTTATGTTTTAATTTTTCGATGTGAGTATTGCAGAGGTTCATATCCGACAGCCTAATAAACAGAAATAAGCATTCAAACTCTATCCATTACTCTAGGATAGAATTGGATCATTGTTATCCCCCATCCCATTAGTTATAACTATTTATCAACAAAACGCTATAAGCACACAACTTACTATTAGAGCAGTGATGTTCTATCACCGGCTCTCTGTTTCAGCACCACTTCTGCTGGACAGCTCCACCGTGCTGAATAGCTTTTATTCATAGAATACCGATGCTCTATAGGTGTCTCCCTAGTTCAACACTACTATGCTGGACAGCACCATTTTTCTGTGTCAACACTAATTTTCACCTGTTGGCAACCGGATATAAACCTCGTTCTGACATTTAGTTGTTAGCATTAAAGCCATGAGGAAGGACATGGTATACGTCTGAAACGCGTAGGCACCTTACCTACATTTTCACCCTTGCATTCGGGAATGATCTTGTTTTAACTATCCAAATAAAATTGGAACTACGTTCTGTTTTAAACTTGACTGCGCTGGACCATCGACTTTTGTCCACTTTTGTCCTGTCTACAATACCGTGAGCCGTCACGGAGATCCAGGCGCAGAGCGCAGTGAAAATCTGCATCAAGGTGAGCTGGAGGATTCCTCTCACAGTTTGTTAATAATAATAATAATAATAATAATAATAATGTGAGCTCCTCTTTATCAATGAACAAAATAGAGTAAAAGCTAAAGGAAGAAAACTTTTGTCTTCTCTTCATTCTTCTATTTGAATTGTTTGCTGGGTTAGGGATGACTGTTTCATTGCGCAGTTATTCCAACATTTCTGTAGTGTTCCTGTTTATTAGCAAGTGAAATATCCATGTGACAGGTCTAGTGCCACATGGTCGGTGCGGTTACTATTGTAGGTCAAATACCAGGAATTACATGTCTTATTTTCTCTGCGGTATGAAGTAGAACAAAGCTGAATGTATAAAGGATTATTGGTGTAATTGCTAGTGCACTGTCTCCCTTATACTGCAATGAAAGAGAGAGAGATATTAAAGAATTTCCTTCTCAAGACATTTATTTGGCAAATTTATAATTCCCTAATTCATTACACAAATACATGTATCTGCTTCCCTTTCCTACTTTCATGCTGCCTCCATAAAACTGTTCCACAGAGATCTTATATTTTATTTTTACAGATTTCTCACGAGTTAATCTTTCAACTTTGTTGCTTAACAAGCCCCAGAACAGCCCCAAAACAAATATTCCTGACAATCATTACATGAAACATATTGCAAGAATTGATCCACTTTTCATTCATCATGAATTCTAATTTATTTCCTTATTATGTTACATTGGAACAACTTCCTCCTCTCTGACCTCCTGTTATCTGATCTATCTGCACCTTAATGAATTCAGAATGCTGCTGCCAGATTCACTTCCATCATCTAATTCATTCCTGCTGCCAACCTTTTACGTAAATCCCTTTGACTAGCTCACCATATCCAATTCAAGGTCAATGTCCTCGCCGAGTCCATTCTTATATCTTTTCTCTCTGTTCATCCATCACACTTTTCTACCTACTTAAGTTTACTGATATAATCCATATTACTGTAGGGAAGAGGTTCTCCTGCTCTGCAATTACAATTATACACAACAATTCTTATTCAGTGCCAACAGTTTTTACAGAGACCTAGGTATTCTTGGAAGTTTTCCTTGATCAGCCGAGACAGTAATCTGGTTTGTAGTTGCAGTGTACTGTAATTGAGAATATTAATTACTATGTTGTTAAGTGTTCACAAATGAGATATATTTAAATGTAAATCCCTCTATATATCTACACATACATGTAGCAGAGCTGAATATACTTTATCTATCTATTATCTATCTATCTATCTATCTATCTATCTATCTATCTATCTATCTATCTATCTATCTATCTATCTATCTATCTATCTATCTATCTATCTATCTATCTATCTATCTATCTAGTATAAGAATGACAGAACTCCAAACTATTTAATATAAAAAAAAAGGCTTTTTTATTCACCATATGTGTAGAGGACTTCATGAGTTTGGCTGAAACATTGCACATATGAAGGAAGAAGCCGCTATTTCAATTAAACCGTATGAAGTGCTGCTGTTCCTGTACTACAGATTCATCAAGATAGATGCTGAGTTGGGGTCCACAGGCCTGCACCCTTATTGCAGATACACAGTTCTGCTTTATTTTGGCTTTGTAATCTCTGTATCTATCAATTGTATCTATCATGATATTCCTTTAATCCAGCATTTACACAACCTAATAGATGTGACTTAATTAAATATTCTGGATTTTTGGATAGTCATACTAGGGCAGAGAACCTCCACAAACGTAGCCAAAAATGAAATACTAACATGACATATGACATTATCCTTTGGCTTTTTAATCCCTGCTCAATCAGAATTCAGTTCACCAGAATTTACGGACTATTGGATGCCAGAATAAAGGAATATTACTGTAGAATTGATTATATAGCACTGTTTCTATTTTTGTAGATGTCACCAAGCTATGTAATATAGTTCAGTCTATGGAAGATGTTCATAAATTACAAGCCAATTTTGACAGACTAAGTGTTTGGGCGTCCACATTGCAAATGAGGTTTAATGTAGATAAATGCAAATGAATACATCTGGGTACCAACAACCTGCATGCATCATACAGCATGTCTAATAGGGAGCTATACTAGGGGAGTCACTTGTTGAGAATGGTCTGGGTGTACTTGTAGATTATAGACTAAATAACAGCATGTAATGTCAATCAGCTGCTTCTAAGGCCAGCAAGATATTGTTGTGTAATAAAAGAGGCATGGACTCGTGGGACAGGGATATAATATTACCACTTTACAAAGCATTAGTGAGGCCTCATCTAGAATATGCAGTTCAGTTCTGGGCTCCAGTTCATAGAAAAGAGGCCCTGGAGTTGGAAAAAAATACAAAGAAGAGCAACAAAGCTAATAGGGCGCATGGAGAATCTAAGTTATGAGGAAAGATTAAAAGAAATGAACCTTTTTAGCCGGGAAAAAAGACGACTATGGCGGACATGATTATCTTATATAAATATATTAATGGCCCATACAAGAAATATAGTGTAAACCTGTTCCATGTAAAACGCCCTCAAAAGACAAGGGGGCACTCCCTCCGTCTGGAGAAAAAAAGGTTCAACCTGCAGAGGCGACAAGCCTTCTTTACTGTGAGAACTGTGAATCTATGGAATAGCCTACCGCAGGAGCTGGTCACAGCAGGGACAGTAGATGGCTTTAAAAAAGGCTTAGATAATTTCCTAGAACAAAAAAATATCAGCTCTTATGTCAATGTGTAGAATGTTTGTTTCATCCTTTCCCTTTTTCCCATGCCTTGGTTGAACTTGATGGACAGGTGTCTTTTATTCATCCTTACTAACTATGTAACTATATAGCCTAATGAAATGAAGCACAATACATTGTTTTTTAATAAATATGAAATGGTTTATAAAAAATATTGTTTCTAAAAAAAAACGTTTGCTATCCCATTAATCAATATTCTTGAAAATCCATTTATCTAGAATTGCATAGAAAGTAAGACTGAAAAGAGATCCTTCAATCTATTAGATTTTCTTTCTGTATAATTTTAGAGGGAAAACAAAACTATTTAAATGATTTCTAAATAATGCTCTTACCACTGAATAAAATACACTTTTTGATTCCATTTATGTGAATCAGATCAAATCCCTGGTTCAACCACGCATACAATGCAAAAAAAACCAAAAAAGACGCATAAGACCACAGTACAATTTTTAACATTCTAATCTATTTGATTAACCTGCAAGTTTATTTTTTTCTTGTATCTACTTAAATAGTAGCTGTCCAAATTCCAAAATAGACCCCAAGATCTAAACATTATACAATATAAAAAAAATCCACAGCATTCACCTACTCCAATGAAAAGATGTTTCTCCACTGTAGAAATTTCACACATGGATTATGGATGTACAATTATTTGCAGACTGTTCTCTCTATGGTGGATTCAGCATCTCTGTGTGTTAACTTACAATTATGGCCTATTCATTTGAAGGGGTGATCTGTAATGCTTCCCCCGTCAATAGCAACTGATTTCTAGGGGTTTCAGCAGAGTGAAAATAGGGTATGTCCATACATGCCAAGCCCTTTAAATTAATTACGCTCTGATGACATGACCCTGATATTCTTGACATTGCTACAGCCAATATATAGCACTCATGAAAGACAGATGGAAAAGATATGGTAATGTCCATAAATAGATTTGCTTGGAGACTGGGAAAATATCTCTGTCAACTTTACCTATGGCCCCATGCTCACGGACTGTGATTACGGGCACCCGCCAGCCGCTGACGGCCACCCGCATTTGCGGGCCGTGCTCCCATATAAAGTATGGGTGCACGGTCCATAAGAAGCAAAAAATAGGACATGTCCTATCTTTTGCGTAAACTTCCCGTAAGTATATGGGACTGTAATTATGGTCCGTAATTACAGACAAAATCTACGGTTGTGTGCATGGGAACTATACATATATATACTTGTATTTTACTTGTTTTCAATTAATCATGTCTGTTACGTAGATATGATTAGAGGAGAGTTACTTATATAGTGTTGTTTTTGAGAGTGTTGCTTATTTACTTAATATTACTATGGCTATTGTATCAATGTGTTGTCATATTTTCTGTTTCGCAATTACACTCTATACATAGAACATTTGTTGACATCATCACATGGTACTGTAACATGTTAGACATCGCTGCAATGTCTTCCAGTAACTAGGCACTTTATAGTTATTATGATGTGGCAATATAGACAGCATTTTGTTTAACAATTAGTATTTCACTCTGTATTGAAGGCTATAGTGGCGCTGAGGATGTCATGACTTCACCATCATGATGTCATAGACTAATACACTTAAAGGATGTTTGTTATGGGATTTGCTTGAAACCAAATACATTTTGGCCTTGCGGACTAGAATATATATATATATATATATATATATATATATATATATTTCTTCTTTGAATTCTGGTGGGCATAACTTTTTATTCAACGTAGCTGTTTGAGGCTTTGTTTTTTACCTAAAGAGTTGTATTTTATGTACTTTTGGTGCCTTTTTTTGGTACATATACACAGGGCCGACCTTAGGTTAGATGGCACCCTGTGTGGGACGCTCTGTTGCTGCCCTCCTTAAATTAAAAATGAAGCACATATAAAGACATATTTATACATACAGTACAGAATATGTAGTAGATGTTATCTGCAGTCCTATGTAACACTACAGATAACACAGTGATAATTCTCTGAGTACAGCTAAAGTAGTAGTGTTACCTGCAGTCCTATGTAACATCACAGATAACACAGTGATAACTCTCTGAGTACAGATAAAGTAGTAGTGTTACCTGCAGTCCTATGTAACACCACAGATAGCACACAGTGATAACTCTCTGAGTACAGATAATGTAGTAGTGTTACCTGCAGTCCTATGTAACACCACATATAACACAGTGATAACTCCCTGAGTACAGATAATGTAGTAGTGTTACCTGCAGTCCTATGTAACACCACTGATAACACACAGTGATAACTGTCTGATAACACCACACTCTGATAACTATACACCGGGGCCGGCCTTTGGAGTGTGCAACCTGTGCCTTTGCAAAAGGCGCATCACTCCAGCAGGTAGATGGGGGCGCTGCGCTGGTTCCCTTCCCCTGCTTTAGTTTTAGAAGCACCCGGACCCGGCCACTATACAGCTGCCTTTCCATCCAGGCGCTTCTTCTCTCAGTGGCGTCGCTACCATTGTAGCATCCATTGTGGCTGCTAGTGGCGACACCGTGCATGAGGGTGCCCGTGCCATCCGCCGGGACTGGACCCCCATGCCCGGTGGCACCACTAGCAGCCGTTGTGGAAGCTGCAGCGGTAGCGATGCCACATTCAATAGTATCTGCTTCCTTAGGACGCAGATACTATTGGACACTATGGCAGAGCAGGGAGGTATTTCCCTGCTCTGCCATCTACTAGGCTACAGACCGTTTGGCCTGCAGCCTATCAGGTGCAGGGACAGGATTCCTGCGCAGGCCGGTGTGATGACGTCACTGGAACACGTCGGCCTATGCAGGATCCCGTCGTCACTGTTGTGGAGCTCCTCTGTTCATCGTGCGAACGGGGCCTAGGTGAGTAAAAAATTTTGGGTTTGGGGAGCACTGTCTACAAGGGTAGTGGAGGGCTGCATAGCACTGTCTACAAAGGGTAGATGGGGGGCACTGTCTCCAAGGGGGAGGTGGGGGCTGTATGGCACTGTCTACAAGGGCGAGGTGGGGGCCATATAGCACTGTCTACAAGGAGAGGTGGGGGGCTGTATGGCACAGTCTACAAGGGGAGGTGTTGGCTGTATGGCACTCTCTACAAGGGGAGGTGGGGGCTGTATGCCACTGTCTACAAGGGGGAGACGGGGGATTATTCACTGTCTACAAGGAGGAGGTGGGGGGCTGTATTGTACTCTGTACAAGTGGGAGGTGGGGGATTATGGCACTATCTACAGGGAGGCTGTATGG
The DNA here is from genome assembly GCF_050947455.1 of Rhinoderma darwinii. NCBI lineage: Eukaryota > Metazoa > Chordata > Amphibia > Anura > Rhinodermatidae > Rhinoderma > Rhinoderma darwinii. The sequence goes on from NC_134688.1 coordinate 141,002,014, forward strand.
CACATTCTACAGGGGGCTGCACGGTACAATCTACAGGGGGCACTGTCTACAAGGGGGGCTGTGTGTGGCACCCAGGTGAGGGGGGCATTATACTGTGTGGGGGCACTAAGAGGACATTATATGGTGCAGGGGCACTACAGGGGGCAATATACTATGCGTGGCACTTAGGGGCCATAATACTGTGTGGGCACAGAGGACAGTATACTGTGTCCTTGAAGGGGTTATAATATATTATTTTATTAAATATTATTATACTGTATGTACACACACACACATACATACTGGAACATATACACACAGAGACATATAGACACAAATTGGCACTTACCATCTCTCCTTGCTGCACAGGTTTCTTGCAGGACATGGTGGGGCAGAGCTTCCTCTGTGTGTGTAATGAGAAACAGAGCTCAAACGGCCTGTCCGGTGGCAGCCCCTACATGTGGGCAGGCTGCAGGGCCCTGTGAACTTGCACAGTTCACACACCCCTAAGGGGGCATTTAATTTTTTTTGGGGCAAAAATTTACTGATACCAAATATGTGTATATTATTTTATGTTTTGGGAATTATATGTAATAAAGTTAATTTTTGATATAAAAAATGCAAATGTTTTATTTTTTTTATTTAATGCTACTTTCTTTATATTTAACTTTTTTTTAATTTTTTTTTAATTTTAAATCTCATAGGGGGATTTTGATTATGTAACTATAATGTACTGGCATATATATATATATATATATATATATATATATATATATATATATATATATATATATGCCAATACATTAGCTTGTGCCCTTATGATCAGACTGCAAATATGGTCAGACAGCACTGGCATCTTTCAATAGACACTGGGCTGTCTGTCCATACAAGGTATAGGCCTCGATCACATCACAGAAATTTTCTGTGACATGATAAACAGGGGGATCCTCCGCTCTTTCTCTTTGAATACCGAGATTATCATTGATCACAGGACAGTGTGAATGGCGAATGATCTCCGCCATTAGAGTGGTGCTGCGGCTGCATATTACAGCTCTAGATCAGGAGGATGAATATGCTCGTCCTGATGTGGCATACTGAACAGGTTAAGTAAGTCAAAACCATTACATATGAAATCTTGGCAGTAAGGAAGCATCTTTGGCACTAAAGACACAATATTTTTTTAACAGTATATTTGAACTGATAATCAGTATTCCCCCATAGCTGGTGTGTTTTCTAGAAGGGAAAGAGTTAAAACAAAATTCAAATTTTGTTAATGAGCCCAATTGCAGTTGTACCGGTCTGGCAAAAGGTTGGAAACTTCTAACTCTGTCATTTACAGAGCGCACAGTTTAGAGGGATCAGTGCTGATAGCCGCTTTCAACATGCATCACAAATTGTATATGTACTAGTAGGACTTGATACATTACTATTTTTTTTTTGTAATAAATGAGAACGGCAAGAGGGACTGATAAAACATAATCTATCTGTCTAGTAACGATCTATTTGTTTACTGTATCTATTAGTTTGGCAGTTTTTTCAGAGTAAAGGGTTTATACAGTAATCTATAAATAAGAATAAGTCTTTGGTCCGAGAAAAAAACCTAAACTAGAATAAACGACCTTCCAGTTATAGCAAAGAGGTAAAAAACACAATGGCCCATTATGTATGAGTACACAGATATAATGACAAAAAGGTGGCTTTTACTTTATCAGTCATCCTAGGATACTATATATATTGTACAGAAGTAATTGAGTTGAGAAGGCTAGATTTAGAGGAGATAATTCACTTGAATAACCTTCAGGCACAAAGAATACAGTAGTTCCAAATTATCAGACTACAATAATAGGTGTAGCCATATTTCGATGAACAGCTGTGTTCTGATGTCACGGCCTGGGAATATCCCATTATTGACAATATCATCATCAGAATCCCATTTAACTCATTTAGCTATGAGTACACTCATATGTCAGAAATAACATTTTGAGCCAATCTCTGCTACTCAATCTAATATATGTATCAACCGAGGCTCCTATATTGTGTACAGGTATATGTTCACACAAATAGCGATTGCTTAGCCACAACCCCTGTTTTGCGTAAATCTTTTTGACTAGCTCACCAATTTAGTGGTATTAATGTAGTAAAGTTATAATATGGCCCACAATCTGTGCATTATATTTTCTGATGTTACCTGATTTTATGTAATATAACGCTAGATATACAACTGCATGTCTCTCCCTGATAGTATTCAGATAAAATATAAAATTCCTATTTTTTTTTAAACCAAATAATTTCCAGCAACGGCAGCATGGCGTCTTAGGGTCCTTTTACATCGCCAGATTCCTGCTGGTAAGCGAGCGCCGATCGACTTACATGGAGCAATCATTGTACTCTATGGGGACAAATAAGACTGTTCGACCCCATAGAGCACGGGTCTCAAACTCGGCCGGGTAAATGGGCCGCATATAGAAAAAATGGGAAGTTGACGGGCCGCATTACTTTCAAATTTGATACAATACAAAATTATTGTTAATCAATTAGTTATTTGATCTACTAGAACACTATATTAATTACTATAATAATACCGTTAGGTTTAAAATTTGAGATATTTCTCCACATGCTTATTTCAACAATCCAGTTTTCCAGTTTAAGTGTCGCTAAATGCAGTCCGGCGGCTCAGTTAGCAGCGTTTGGCAGACGCACATGTCAAGATTGGGCAGCCCCTTTTTAGATAGTGCCACAGTGCCCTCAGGGGATGCTGCCGCAGTGCCCTCTGTGGATGCTGCCGCAGAGTCCTCTGTAGATGCTGCCGCAGAGTCCTCTGTAGATGCTGCCGCAGTGCCCTCTGTGGATGCTGCTGCAGAGTCCTCTGTAGATGCTGCCGCAGACTCCTCTGTAGATGCTGCCGCAGTGCCCTCTGTAGATGCTGCCACAGTGCCCTCTGTAGATGCTGCCACAGTGCCCTCTGTAGATAATTCAACACACCCCTAGATAATGCCACAGTGCCCTCTGTAGATAATGCCACAGTGCCCCCTGTAGATGCTGCCACAGTGCCCTCTGTAGATGCTGCCACAGTGTCCTCTGTAGATGCTGCCACAGTGCCCTATGTAGATGCTGCCACAGTGCCCTCCGCAGATGCTGCCACAGTGCCCTCCGCAGATGCTGCCACAGTGCCCTCCGCAGATGCTGCCACAGTGATGTCAGGGGCTTGCCCAGAGCTGGAGTCCCGGAGCAGAGACACTTCTAGCACTCTGCCTGGGATTCCAGCTCTGCTCCTGACATCAAAGTCCATATATGGACGGAGATGTCAGGGGCAACCCCAGAGCTGGAGTCCCGGGCAGAGCGCTAGTAGGCTCTTCCTGGAACTCCAGCTGTTCTCCGGACATCACTGGGACTCCTGCTCTGGGGAAGCCCCTGACATCATTGTCGATGTTTGGACACTGATGTCAGGGAATTCCACAGAGTCCTGGAGCAGAGACGATACTAGCGCTCTGCCCGGGTCTCCGCTCTGGGGAAGACCCTGCCACACTGTCCATATATGGACAGTGATGTCAGGGAATTCCACAGAGTCCCGGAGAAGAGCCTATACTACCGCTCTGCATGGGACTCCGGCTCTGGGGAAGCCCCAGACATCGTGTGTCCAAACATGGACACCGATGTCAGGGAATTCTACAGAGTCCCGGAACAGAGCCGATACTAGTGCTCTGCCCGGGACTCCGCTCTGGGGAAGACCCTGACACACTGTCCATATATGGACAGTGATGTCAGGGAATTCCACAGAGTCCCGGAGAAGAGCCTATACTACCGCTCTGCATGGGACTCCGGCTATGGGGAAGCCCCAGACATCGTGTGTCCAAACATGGACACCGATGTCAGGGAATTCTACAGAGTCCCGGAACAGAGCCGATACTAGTGCTCTGCCCGGGACTCCGCTCTGGGGAAGACCCTGACACACTGTCCATATATGGACAGTGATGTCAGGGAATTCCACAGAGTCCCGGAGAAGAGCCTATACTACCGCTCTGCATGGGACTCCGGCTCTGGGGAAGCCCCAGACATCGTGTGTCCAAACATGGACACCGATGTCAGGGAATTCGACAGAGTCCCGTAGCAGAGCCTATACTAGCGCTCTGCCCGGGACTCCGCTCTGGGGAAGACCCTGACACACTGTCCATATATGGACAGCGATGTCAGGGAATTCCACAGAGTCCCGGAGCAGAGCCTGTACTAGCACTCTGCACGGGACTCCGGCTCTGGGGAAGCCCCAGACATAGCTGTTCATATGTGGACAGCAATGTCAGGGAATTCCAGAGTCTCGGAGCAGAGCCGATACTAGCGGCTCTGTGTCCCGCGGTCCGCAGATCACAGCCCCAGGGGCCGCATGCTTGAGACCCCTGCCATAGAGTTTGCATCATTGTCAGCAGCCCATTGTCAGCAGCCCATCCCCTGTTTACACGTGGAGATGTGCTGCAGACAACAATGATTTTTTTACTCCATTCACTTATTTGTCGACTGATCACTGGACCCTTTTACACTGGTCGATGATCAGGAAGAGCGTTCAGTTCCTCCGATCATCGGCCCGTATAAAAAAATTCAGACACTTTGAGCAGATTTCTAAATGGTTTAATTGTGGGATTAGAGGAAATAGAATCTGCTATGGGTCCAGTAGTTGAGGGTTTGACGTCCACTGTTGGACATCAGGTGTAAGGATTTCCTTTCATGATGGAGAAAGAGAGAAAAATGTACGGGTAGAATTACTAAGACTGGCAAGTCTAAGTATGAAGCTCGCATAAGATGCAACTAATTTATTAAGAGGCTGTCTGTGTGCCAGAAAGGGAAATCTTTGCCAGCTTTCCATTATAATTCTGGCAGAATAAAGGTATGTGCAGACACAAAATAAAAAATGTCTCAAAATACGCAGCTGTTTTCAAGTGAAAACAGCTCCTGATTTTCAGGCGTTTTTTAATCAAAGTCGTGATTTTCACTGCGTTTTTAATGGCCGTTTTTGGAGCTGTTTTTCTATAGAGTCAATGAAAAATGGCTCCAAAAGCGGTTGAAGAAGTGACATGCACTTCTTTTTCACGGCCTTTTTTTTACGCGGCAATTTTGAAAAATGGTGTCGTAAAAAAAATGGCCCGTCGGAACAGAACACCGTTTTTCTCATTGAAATCAATGGGCAGATGTTTGGAGGCGTTCTGATTCCGATTTTCCAGCTGTTTTTCGGGACGTTTACAGCCCGAAAAATGGCTGAAAACACTCCACGTGAACATACCCTTAGAGGGAATTTGTCAGGCTGCAGGTGGCCACGTCCCTTTTGCTAAGTACCGTACTTATTTTAATGTGGCTGGGTAGGCAAATAATGTAAAAAAGTTGCATATTGTTGTGCAAATTTATCCTTCCCCATAATTTGCTGCTCTGTAACGCCATAATAGTGGCATAATGCCAATTTTTAAATTACACCCATAGTGAACACAGTAGACAAAGTGAAATCCATAAAAATAATTAACCATTTAATTTCCTAAAGTCACTGATGGTAATCATGGTGGAATCAGGCTCCATACTAAGTTTAAGGGGCCACCAGGATATATTTTGACAGGGTTCCCATGTAGCATAAACACTGCGGAATTTCCGCAACAGAATTCTGTGCGAAAATTCTGCAGCATTTACAGTAGCAGCAAAGTGAATGAGATTTAGAAAAACATTTTTATGGTCATCTTGTATGAAGTATTCGCCTCCTGACTACCTGAATCAAACAGCTCACATAAACTGTCCAGTCTGGAAAGCGAGTAAAGATCATCTATGGTGATACTCAGCATGTGGTCCCTGGGTACTACTGGTGCATTCCTGATACCCCAGCATGCAGTACCCCACAACTGCACACCTGGGCTCAGAACTGTGGCATCAAGTTTTATAAGATAGAATATTAGAAAATTGGAGCAAGTCCAGTGATCTTTACTTTTTGCCATATTTATATATGTACATTTGGTGGAGTGTTCTGTACTTTACTCCACTAGAAATTCCAAGTTATTATTATTATTATTATTATTATTATTATTATTATTATTATTATTATTATTATTAATAATATTAATAATAATAATTATTATTATTATTTTATGTTGTTTTTTTTATAACAGTTCCTATTATACAGTAGGCTGAAAGGTCTTTTCATTTCAGCCAGTGCAATTGTGATTAATTGTGGAGATTACTGAATAGAAATAAAAGGCGGCTATTGTGCTTCATGGCACAGCTCACATTTACATGTTGATTCCAGAGTGGAGAATAAATAAGTGAAAGAACAAGGCAATATGGAGAAACATACCTTAGCAATTCTTTTTGTGGGCAATATTTCATTTTGAATCCAATTATACTAGACCCTACTCTGACCTATATTTCAGTTCCTGCTTTTAAATGCACCAGACTCGGATCTACCTAAAAGTCTCCAGCGAGCCCTTTTGACACATTACTTTCAGTGAAAATAAATGGAGCAAAGCTTTTTAGTCAGCAAATCAGCTTCTCAAAATCGCTGTGGTAAAATTACTGTCTTCTCTGTAATATGATGAAAAAACTTAGCTTTTAGCATCAAAGGCATGTGCCTTTACCTTCAGAGGGGTTTCTGCGCAAGTCATTTTATTTCTTCTTTCTTAGGAGAGATGTTGATTTTTGTTGCCGGCAGATATTTCATTATTTACACGTTCTCGGAAAGCTATGCAGAACATTAATGAAGTGACATCACCTACATGTATTTGTCTGACCTCACAGATATTGCGGATCGGTAATTCAAGCTGTTCTTTCTGCGCTCTCTGCTTCTCTTGCATAAACCTTTCCTTTATTTTTCCCTTTTCAACCTATGCAGTAAAATCAATATCTGTAGTTGAAAAAGTACCTGTATTGTGAGGATTTCTTACTACCGTCCCAATTAATTTCACTTGACAGTTCCTACAAAATGCCCTGAAATAGTGAGGAAGGATGAACAACAGCAAATCCTCTTTTTACTATTCTAGGAAACAGATTGAAGGCAAAAATGAAGGAGGATGGTTTATTTATTGATCCATACATTAATAGTTATACAGTTACTCAGGCTCAGGCTGCTCTAAATAAATCCGATCCTTGAAATACCAACAACATACAAAGCTACAACTGTTATGCTAGAATCGTCTACATAAACTCCAGCAAATCCTGGGTTAAATTCCTTACCAGCAGCTAACAGCAGACATTATAGACAGCGCTGCTTTACTATGTTCATTTTAAATAATATATATTTTTAATTACCACCAGTTGCCATATCAACGGGACCTATTGTCCATTAGTATGGCTGATAAAGCCAGTGCTTATATAAGGAGACCACATGCATGAGTTACAGGCTATGGCATTAGTAGTCTAAGACGCATTATAACTTTATATCGTATACAGCAAATTATTTCTTAGAACTAGTCAAAAAATAGTAATAGTTATCGCTGTGCATCCCTTTATAAAGACGATGAATTAGACCAACAGAGTTGTCAAAATAAAATGATGTATATCTAGAAGACTGCTTTTTAACATTTCACATACAATTAAATGATGGTGTACACAGTCAAAAGTAAGGGTGGACACATCTTTATCATGATTTTGCATTAAAGGGTTATTCCTATGTCAAACATTTATGGCGTATCCACAGGATATTATATCTATCTATCTATCTATCTATCTATCTATCTATCTATCTATCTATCGTCGTCCAAAAAAAGGCAGCACTCCAACTTATAGTGAAAATAATGGCCTTTTTATTAGCCCTTGTGCAACGTTTCAGCTCTACATGTGGAGCCTTTTTCAAGCATACAAACAGTGCATAAACTAGTGGAATTTATGGAGACCAAACAATGGATCTCATTAACAAGTGATTAGCATAAAAATAGAAATAGACAATAATACAGTCATCTATCTATCTATCTATCTATCTATCTATCTATCTATCTATCTATCTATCTATCTATCTATCTAATATCTATCTATCTATCTATCTATCTATCTATCTATCTATCTATCTATCTATCTATCTATCTATCTATCTATCTATCTATCTATCTATCTATCTATCTATCTATCTATCGGTAGAGATAAGCAGCACTCTGCGACAGATTCCAACACGGTAATGGGTGCAAGCAGGTAATCCAGATCTGTGGATTATAAGACATAAACAAAAGAAATCCCACAGCAACCACATAGTAATCTTTGGCCGTGTGATGTGTGTCGCGGCCAAAGTTGCTGTGTAGCCCCAGCCTAAAACTATACAATATATCAATATAAATTAGATAGATATTAGATAGATAGATAGATAGATAGATAGATAGATAGATAGATAGATAGATAGATAGATAGATAGATAGATAGATAGATAGATAGATAGACTCTGCTATTCCATCCTGAGAGATCACACAAAAAAGACTTATACCACTCCTGACAACACTATATGGACAGTAAAGTCAGGAGCTTCCCAATGCCGAAGCCGCCAGGCAGAGCATCACAATCACTCTGCCCTTGGACTTTGGGGAAGTTCCTGACATCACTGCCCATATATGGACATCAGGATCAGCACCGGAGTTCCTGGGCAGAGCGCTAGTAGAAGCTCTGCCATGGGACTGCAGCCCTGGGAAAGCCATTTATGGACAGTGACTTCAGGAGTTTCCCCAGGGCCATTCCCCGAGCGTCATATCCCATTGTATGCCATACAGTCGGATACGTTTTGGCTGAATTTAACAAACTCCAGGGCATTAACCGGTCATGTGCCTGACCAATGGTTTTGTTCACTGTAATTGACATCAGTATGAAAATCTGTTAACGCGCATAACGTACAAACGTGAGCACACCAATTTCTGTTGCCCAACCCTCGATACTGGAGAGCCCAGACTCCTTGACTGTATGGGGCCCAGAAATTCCTGATGGCGGCCCTGGCCATTGAAGTCTATGGAGGTTTTGAAAAAATCAAAGCAAGCATGTGGTTATTCCATAAATTCTAAATATGGGAATACCCCTGTAACAAAATGTTTTGTTTTTTTTAGAAAACCACAGTAAATGACAATAAATTAGCAAAAAAATTGAATCATGAATAACTGTTCTAATCAATGCAGATTTCCATCAGTTGGAAATGATTATTGTTATTACCATAGACATAACAGTTATTTTTAAAATCTAATTAGAACATTGACAATCTTTACAGCATATATTTATATAGAAAAGCTACACCATAAACAGCGCTGCTAATATAAAGGAAGAGTCCAGGATTGATAAAAAAAATGACAGCTTTAATTAAGAAAAACGGCTACGCGTTTCAACACTGTACTAGTGTTTTCTCAGGCCATTAAACATACGGGAATAAAAGCACACTAAATTTGATAAAATATTTATTTACGTTTAATTATTGTACATATAACACTTTTATCTCTATCTACTATATTTGTTTTGAAGGTTTAAACAAAACAATTATAAAGTCAATAAGTCCCTGAGCCATTTTAGCATGGGTGACATGTATTTGTAATTTTAAATGCATTACTGTATTGGGACATCTTGGAAGTAGAGATAATGATTTTCACAACATGGGTGCTTATTTTTGATAATAAACCATCTTTATAGATTGAAGCACCTGTTATGATACTGCTGTTTTCCTGTTACCTAAAGAAATAAACAACGCTAATTGGGATGTGCTTAATTTATTAACCATTTTGTAGTTTTCGCTTGTTTGTCTTCAGTGTTTGCTGCTTCCTGCACTGGACAAAAATAGAATAATCAGTTTTTACCCAGAGAGTAAGTCTGTTGCGATACTGACATACCCCACTGTCTTCTTTAAGGCTTTTCTGTGGCCTAACCAAGGAATCATTCTCTGCACATGCAAAGATTGAATTCCTGTGCTGGTATTCTCTGGTATTCCTGTGCTGGGTCATAGGGATTGGGCCAACTTGTATGACAGGAGTTGGGAAGATCTCTTATTCTTATTATTTTGCTTGAATCTTTTGTTTTCTGCATGTGTCAAAATGTATTTATTTGTTTATTGGTTCAGTTTGGCTTGAATTTTCCCATATTTTTATTTCATACAGATGACAGCAATTTGCAGTTGGCAAGGGGGAAGTACAAAACTATCTAGTGGGAACAACAGGTAAAACAGGGCTTCATGAAGAATGACAGTAATTTTGTTTGGTCTATTGAAAAAATGTGTGAGAAAATATTTTTCCCAAATATACTTGTAATGATGTTTGCATATCATTACTTATTCATAAAGCTTTTCAGAGCAAAATCTAAAAGGCGAACATCAACATTCTTTTATAGCAGGGTAGTCAAGGAGAGAAACATACTTTTACAGCAAAGCATGTGGAACGAACATGCCTGATGCTATTTCCATATAACTATTGATGTATGAAGGACTGAAAAATACAAGGCAGACACGACCGAGCATATACTTTAATGTTTAAAACATGGTGCAACTTTCTAAAAAAAAAAAAATTCTGCAAGAATTTAAAGATTTGTTGTGTAAAAAACTCTTAAATGTTGCTCCACACTAATCTGAAATGAGCCTACTACCAAGTGTCAACTCTAGAGTTCTTCCCCTTGCCAAATTCAGCCGCTGAGGAAGGCTACACAAACGTAAGTGTGAGGAAGCAATAGGCAGGGAGTCTATAGATGTATTAAAAAAAAGTGCTTATATACATTTTTTTGTAAGCAGGTATATTCCTAGAACCATTTGACCTACTGCTTATTGACTGCTTATTGACTCCTCAAATCCAATGATACAAAACCAACATTTAACTAGGATAAATATAACAAATTGTAATTCAATTTTAGATTAACATGGAATCCCCAAAAATACTGAAACAATATTCATAAATTATGCACAGAAGCCAATATTTATAATAAAATCTATCCAAATGCATAGCTGGTTTCTGTGATGTCTGTATTCCTCTTTACATATCATCGCTATCCACTTTGTCACTGGTCAAAGAGTCCTTCTCATGAGCATTTCTGATAATCACATATTTTATATGTCTTAGGGGATTTCAAATATAATTTCTCATAAGAAGGGAATGGTCAACACCGCACTGCACCACAGGACATAGACCAGTGGCCTACCGGTAGTTGATATTGGTGACCCATTAGGCCATCTATGGCTCTTTTTAGAATTAAGAAACTAAAAGGTAAATTTTTTCATGGCCACTATTTTTGTCACCCATGCCAAACAACCCCTTATATCTTATCTAACTGTCAGGGGCGTAGGTATAAGGGGTACAGAGGTTGCAGTTGCACCTAAGCCATTAAATCTGAGGTGGCCTGAAGTTCAATATGCCACAGTATTATAAATGCCACATAGTAGCTGGGGACCCTGTTGCCGATTTTGCATTGGGCCTAGAAGCCTAAAGTTACACATCATTCTGGACCCCTGTGCATAAGGGTTAACTGCAGTTACATCTGTATTTTCGGGTTATCACTGTAGCTAGGCTTTAAATACATGTGAACATATGTTTCTGTAGCTTGTATCTTTTTTATTCCTATGAATGATTTTTTAAATTTAAATATTCATACCATTTTACATCCTATCTGAATAGTATGATTATATATTTTATGCTTCTTAGTAAAAATCTGAAACAGACTATTAAGTTATTTTAATGATAGAACCATGCTGATGATTTCAGCTTTTTGTGAACAATGTGAACTTCAGTTTCCTTTAAGAAGTGAACAATGGTAAATTCTTTGTAAGCATGTCAGGTTCTTTATTAAAATTCTCTGACTTCTCTCATGCCTTTATAACGGCACTGGAATTGAAGTTGGAGGATAGTTTTAGATGAAAATGAGTTAAAGGTTTTATTTCTTTTACACAGAGTATGTTACAGTTTATATACTCTGAAGAAAAGAAAGCCCACAGTGTCACATAAACTATTACAGTTTAGTACCATCTGGTGGCAAAAAGAGGAAGATAAACAGCGCCAGCTTAAGTTAAATCGAATGATTCCTTTGTGGTTCTGAAACTATTATTTGACTTTACAATTTAATGATGTCTCTGAGGTTAAACTTTAAGGAAAATTAAAAGAAACAATTGAACTTTTCGAAAAAATATAAAATAAAATAAAAAAATAAAGTTTAAATTGGCAAAACTCTGTAAAATATTTATCAGATCCATTTATCTTACCTAAACAGCAGGGAGTATGGTAAAAAAACAAAACGTACATTTATTTTCTAATTAGCACTTTGTACAGGATACAATTTTTTCTTTTTCTTTTTTTTTGGGTTAAGAATTATTTGTGCTAATGATCTACCATAAGTCAGTCACAATGTTTTTCACAAGGGCATAAACTGAAAAGATATGTCCCTCCCCAAACTAAATTGCTTAATTATGCCCTATGCAATTTTTTAGCTCATTTATTGCATTAATTGGTTTCCATAGAACATACAGCTTGAGTTTATCTGCATATTACATATAAAAAAAAAAGTTCATTAAATAAAAATGTGGACACTTAGGAATAGACAAAGTCACAGGCACATCTAAAACATCATTATATGACATTGGCATAATATCCTGCAGATAAAGGTAAAAACATATTAACTTCATTACATGACATCATATGACAGCATTGAATTTTATAGTAAAGGCATTCGAAACATACACTTTTGCAGACTTGGAACAGTTAATCCAAGTGCCTGGTGTCCTGGTCATTTTGAGTATTTAGTGAGATTAGAAATATTGTTGTAAGTGGTGACCACAGCGCAATACAGTGTAACTTTTTGTGGCTTTAGAATCAAATAGGGCACTGTGCATTGCTTTTATTCCATTTTTTGGGGAGCTAAGGTGACCACATTCTGGCATTTTAAATATTTTTTTTACAGCGTTAACCGTGCCGGTATTAAAACATTATATTAGAATAGTTTGGACTTTGATGGATGCGGCGTTACCAGTTAAGTTATTTTTTCTAACCTTACTTCAGGGGAAAGACGGGAAAAGGAGAGTTTATTCAAATGTAAATAATTTTTTGTACAATAAAAAAAACTTTATTTTACTAGTCTTTCTAGGGGACTTGAACCAGCAATTCTTGGATGGCTTGCAGAATATACTGCAATACTTATGTATATTGTGTTTTTTACCAGCTCCATTTAAGCTTAACCCTTGCAGCCTAGTTTGGACCTTAAGGCTCAGAGCCCATTTTTTCAAATATGAAATATTTCACTTTATGTGGTAATAACTTGTGAATGATTAGACCTATCCAAGCGATTCTGAGATTGTTTTCTTGTGACACATTGAAATTTATGTTAGTGGTAAAAGTTGGTCAATATATTCATTGTTTATTTGTGAAAAAATGCTAAATTTAGAGAAAATTTAGAAAAAAGAGCATTTTTCTGAATTTAAATGCATCTGCTTGTAAAACAGATGGTTATACCACCCAAAATAGTTACTAGTTCACATTTCCCATATGTCTACTTTAGATTGCCATTGTTTTTTGAACATTCTTTTATTTTTCTTGGACGTTACAAGGCTTAAAACATAAACAGCAATTTCTCATATTTTTAAGAAAATTTCAAAAGTCTTTGTTTTAAGGTACCTGTTCAGTTCTGAAGTGGCATTGAGGTGCCTATGTATTAGAAACCCCCATAAAACACCACATTTTATAAACTAGACCCCTGAAAGTATTCAAAACAGCATTTAGAAAGTTTTTTTTAACCCTTTAGGCATTTCACAGGAATTAAAGCAAAGTGGAGGTGAAATTTGCAAATTTCATTTTTCTTGCAAAATTTCAATTTTATTCAATTTTTTTCTGTAACACAGAAGGTTTTACCAGAGAAACACTACTAAATATATATTGTACAGATTCTGCAGTTTTTAGAAATATCCCACATGTGGCTCTAGTGTGCCTGTGGACTAAAACACAAGCCCCAGAAGCAAAGAAGCACCTAGTGCATTTTGGGGCCTCTTTTTTATTAGAATATATTTTAGGCAGCATGCCAGGTTTGGAGAGCTGTTGAGGTGCTAAAACAGTAGGAATCTCCCACAAGTGACCCCATTTTGGAAACTACACCCCTCAAGGAATTCATTTATGGTTGTTGTTACCATTTTGATCCCACAGTTTTTTCACAGCACGTAATTGAATTGGGCTGTGAAATTAAAAAAATAAAATGTTTTCCAATAAGATGTCATTTTGATCAAAATTTCTTATTTTCACAGGGAACTAAATATCCCATTTTGTTGCCCAATTTCTCCTGAGTGCAGCAGTACCCCATTTGTGGTAATTGCGGTTTAGGCCCATGGGAGGCCTCAGAAGGGAAGGAGCGCTTTGTGTTCTTTGGAGTGCAGATTTGGCTGGATTGGTTTTCGGGTGCCATGTCGCATTTGCAGAGCCCCAGAGGTATCAAAGCAATGGAAGTCCACCAGAAGTGACCCCATTTTGAAAACTACACCCCTCAAGGAATTCATTTATGGGTGTTGTGACAATTTAGACCCCACAGTTTTATCACAGAACTTATTTGAATTGGGCTGTGAACTAAAAAAAATGAAATGTTTTCCAATAATATGTAGTTTTGGCTAAAAATTTCTTATTTTCACAAGAAATAAAATACCCCATTTTGTTGCCCAATTTGTCCTGAGTACGGAAATACCCCATTTGTGGTGATAAACTGCTGTTTGGGCCCATGGGAGGGCTCAGAAGGAAAGGAGCGCTATTTGTTCTTTGGAGTCCAGATTTTGCTGGATTGGTTTTCGGGTGCCATGTTGCATTTGCGGAGCCCCAGAGGTATCAAAGCAATGGAAAGCCCCAAGAAGCGACCCCGTTTTAAAATCTACCCCCCTTAAGGCATTCAGGTATTGTCTAAAAGGTAATGCGCAGCAGAGGGTGCAGTGTGAGATTTGCAATTTTCTATATATGTATGCCATTTCAGTGTCCAATATATTGTGCCCAGCATGTGCCACCGGAGATATACTTTTTAAGCTTCTATATGCTTCATTTTTGAGAAATATTTCACATGTGGCCCTAGTGCGGTAATGGACTGAAGTACCGGCCTCAGAAGCAAAGAAGCATCTAGTGTATTTTGAGGCCTCCTTTTTATTAGGCACCTTGTCCAGTTTGAAGAGGTATTGTGGTGCCAAAACAGTGGCAACCCCCCAAAAGTGACCCTATTTTGGAAACTGGACCTCTTGAGGAATTCATTAATCAATATGTGCACTCCAAAAGCATTTGTACTACGGGCTAGGCACGGTTCATAACAGAAGCGCCCCCCCCCATAATTTACCATATAGGCAGCTCCATATTATATACCAACCACAGAGAAGAGAAACAAGCTTATAGCCGAAGTATATATAAAAACTAGAATTTTATTTAACATATATAACATACAAAGTTTAAAATTAGAACAGAAGGACAAGACCCTAGTATAAACATAGGAGCGATTACTGACACTTCCAAAGTAGTGGGTATTTGTATACAAGCTGTATGTCATATATAAATCCACAAAGGATATGCTCCCCTGTTTAATTGATGAACCATATATACATGTGTTAGGTCAATAGTAAGATAGGAAGACAGGGGAGACCAATGATTAAATAAAGTGTTAGTGTATAAATATGCTGTTTGAGACAAACAGTGGTAGCTTACCCATAACTGCAAGAAGGAATAGTGGTCAGTGCTCACTCCAGTACATGGACCCCAATGCGCATTTCGCTATAGGTGCTTCCTCAGGGGGGGATGTATGGTTTGAAGAGGTCTTGTGGTGCCAAAACAGTGGAAACCCCCCAAAAGTTACCCTATTTTGGAAACTAGACCCCTTGAGGAATTCATTGTAGATTTCATGGGGTGCATGCAACTTTTTGATCAGTTTTTATTCTATTTTTAAGAGGCGTGTTGACTAAAAAACAGCAATTCTACAATTGTTTTTTATTCTATTTTTTTTACAGCGTTCTCCGTGCGCTATAAATTATATATTCACTTTATTCTGCGGGGCGATACGATTACGGTGATACCATATGTTTATAGTTTTTTTTATGTCTTATGGCGTTTGCACAATAAAATACTTTTTGTAAAAAATCATTTACTTTTTGTGTTGCCTTATTCTAAGAGCCAAAACTTTTTCCATCAAGAAAGCCGTGCGAGGACTTGTTTTTTGCGTAACAAACTTTAGTTTTCCATCAGGACCATTTTTAGGTACATGCGAGTTTTTGGTCTCTTTTTATTCCATTTTTTGGGAGGTGAAGTGACCAATTGTAATTCTGGTATGATTTATTGTTATTTTCTTTTGTGGCGTTCACCGCGCGGGATAAATAACAAAATTATTTTCTAGTTCAGGCCGTTACGGACGCGGCAATACCAATTATGTATAGTTTATTTGTTTATTTATTTATTTTTATTAATAATAAAGGACTGATAAGGGAAAAGGGGGGATTTTTACTTTTATTACTTTAAAACTTTTATTTTCTTATTTTTACACAACTTTTTTTACTTTTTTTTACTTTATTACTTTGTCCCACTAGAGGACTTGAGGGCAGGAGGCCCTGATCGCAATTCTAATACACTGCACTACATGCGTAGTAGTGCAGTGTATTAGAGCTGTCAGCTACTCAATGACAGAAAGCATAGTGGGTCCTGACTTTGTTAGGACCCACTAGGCTTCTGTAAATGGCATAGCCGGACGCCATTGTTATGCGTCCGGTTGCCATAGCGACCATCGGTGCACGCTATCATGTAGCGGGCCGTCGATGGTGGTTTAACACCTTAAAAGCCGCGATCACTATTGAACGCGGTTTTTAAGGGGTTAATCAGCGGGGACACAGCGATCGGTTCTCGCTATAGGAGCTGCGGCAACTGCTGTATGAGACAGCAACTGTCACAGCTTCTGTATGTGTCGGGACCTACTATTAGGTCATGGAGCGCAAACTATACAGTTACCATGACCGAATAGTACGTCCAGGAGCGGGAAGGGGTTAATAGGAGCACAAAGATGGCAGACCTGGAGGCATTCACTAAGCACCGAAGCTGCCATGATAACAATCGGTACCCAACAATCGCATTGCGGGGGGAAGACAATGGGCAGTTAGAGTTGCCCGCCCACCTTTTTCTAATGGCTTTGATGCCGTGGTATCAATTGACAGCAGGCATCTTAGCGGTTATCTTCGATTTTGCTAGTTGCACTAAGCTGTCGGCTATAACATACAGCCTACACCCGCTGAGTATGGAGTGGGCTCAGCCCGTGAGCCCACTCTATGCTTCCACTTGGTGGCTGTCACGTACTTATATGTGACATGTTGCTAAGGAGTTAAAGGGGTTTTCCCATCAGGGACACTTATTCTGCACTGCAGCCTATGGTCCGCAGGGGAGTTTTCTGCAACGTCTGCACGAAGATAACTAAAAAGGTGTGGAAACCAATGGGAAAACTGACTGCAAAGGATTTCCACAGCAATTCCGCCACGTCTGAATGTGCCCTAAGTGTACTTATGGCATAGTGCCATATGCCTGGCACGGGTATTTTGTGCCAACTAGCGAGTATCCTGGGCTCCTGCTGTAATGGCTCGTATTGGAGTTAACTTCTATGCCGGTCGTTCAACCCCATAGATGGTGCAGTCATCTAAAAATGATGTTACATTTATTTCTAGGAGACTTGAACATGTGATCATTAGATTGCAGGTAATACTATTGTATTGCAGTGTACTGTGTTTTTTTTGCTCTCCTATTAAGCCCTGCCAAGATGTCAGAACTGCGCATAGCAGGAGGGAGGGGCAATGGAATGACAGGAGGGCTCCCTCTTTATAATGGCTTAGATGATCCAGTCGTCACTGACTGCAGCATCTAAGTGGTTAATCAGCCGGAATCTGAGTTATCTCCGATCTTGGCCGTTAGAGGAGGGCGTGAGCTGTAATAGTAATAATTTACATTTTCAGGCTGATATAAAATCTCACTATTGACTAGATACACTATGTAGGGTACACACATACAATTTTATATACATATGCCAGGCATTCAGAGGCACCAGTTTGTCCTATATCCCATCAATGCAACAGTGGGACCTGAGAACACTTGGGGGAATTAATTTAAAGACTATGAACACCTTTGAGGACGTTATTTTTAATAAATAGATTAGTCAGTGTTTTTAGTGTAATATTGTAATTAGTCTTTAAAAAAATTGTTTTACTTTTGGAGATACAGCTATTCTATATTCTCTGCACAGAACAGCTATATTGTTTGCTTTACACTGAATCCGTCAATCCCGCAGAGTGTTCACACAGGATCCACCTGTAATCGATCACATCTACGTTATTAACTTATGCCTCATGCACACGACAGAGAATGCCGGCCGGGACCCGTCAGTGATCTGTGGAAAGATAGGACGTATCCTATGTTTCGATGGATCTGAGAATCGGGTCAGTTTCCACGGACCCGATTCACCCACTAAAGTGAATGGCTCAGTGAAAACTATTGGGTGCCACTCGGATGCTGTGAAAACTGGCCCGAGTGGCAATCGGTTGTGTGCAACTGCACTTAGATGTGATTATTTACAGGTGGATCCTGCGTGTTTATTAAAAACAATTTTTTCATAAAGACTATTTACAAAATTACACTAAACACACTGACTAATCTATATATATATATATATATATATATATATATATATATATATATATATATATATATATATATATATATATGCCCTTAAAGGTGTACATAGCCTTTAATACAGTGTATATCAGAAATATCAAGTCCCAGACATTCTCTAATAGTCCACTTGATCAAAAAAAAAAAAAAAGTACATATATTATATAACTTTAATCTTCTTTAAACTTGTCTAAATAGTGACCACAGCTTATGTATTGCAGAGCAAATTGTATTGAAGTCTGAAAACTGCTTCAAAAGTGCAAAAAAAAAAAGGAAAATACTTGATAATGATAGTACAATTGTATCTGTCTCTCAGAGTGAAATTGAAAGCAATCTAAAAGACGTGCAAAGGAGGATTTTGAAGAATAACTCCTAGCATGAGAGTCAATGATGCTATGCAAACATAATGGAAATGAGAGTAACCAAGCTTTAGTATCTCAATAGAGGAAAAGCAGTGTACTGTTAGATCTGACAAGCACATTAAGGCTGACTTCATACACACACACTATTTTTTCTGCATTTTTAAACATTTATAAAAGACAACATGAATTTCCTAAAGTCCAATAGAGAAGCCTACTAGAAAAACTGCAGAAAAAAAACACCATATCCAGAGCAGGCTAAGTTTTGGAAAAGAAAACTAACTTTACCCCAAAACACCACCAAACCAAAGTAGACTTTTCAATATTTCACTATAGACTATAAAGTAGCATCTGGTCACAAAGTTTTTGGCCTTAAAAAAAAATGCTATGAAAAACTCCAACGAAAATGCCACCAATAACGCCAAACAACGCTGTGTGTGAATCCAAGCTAGTGTACAGAGTGTACAGACAATATGTTTTCTGGTTATAAGACCAACCCATATATACATTTTTTTTCTTCTTATATTTCTATGTTATAATTGGCTTTCAAGAGGAAGAGTTTTAATTAAAGGAAGAACGTAGCAACTAACATGCATTAATTGGGAACCTGCAGAGATAATTAGACCGGTGGGAGTACGATTACACCTATCATCAACTGCTTTTTTTTCCTGCTTTTTTTCTCTTCCTTCACAACTAGAGGTTAAGTGCTTAATGCTTTAATTGGTTGTAGAACTACAAAAAGGAATAAACTCGTACATTTGGAAAGTGAATATTTGGTTAGACAATCTTATGCAGCATGTGAAGTTTCTAAAAAAAAAAAGCGTCTGCTCATACTTCACAGCAAAGTTAAACATCAAAAATATAACTGCAATTATACTTGACATTCTTTGTGTCTAAGTAGGAACGGGTAACATTACAAAAACACCAGCACTGAAAATGAGATTACTACCAGGAACTGCAATCTCATGCCTTAAATTGGAAAGCAAGTTTTTGAGGATTGTGAATAGATAGAAGAAGTTCCATTGGGACACAAAAAGGCCTGATCCACTACAATCACAAAGATGTTTCACACATCTGATTATCTGCTTAGCCTCCTTCTGCCCAACCTGATACACATCCCTATTAGAGGTGTGAAAGTTCAAGCAGAGGAGAAAATAGCCTAGTCACTATATAAGACTGATAAAGCCATTACTGTACACGAGAGGATGAAAAGGACAAAACCGGACATGTTTAATGAATGTATAGGGGAATACAGGTGATGTTTAGTTTCATAATTCTAGCAGAGTTGTATGATAATAGAGTGAATACTTATTTTACTTGACTGAGTTTCGCTATGTACACCTTTGAAATCTTTTTTATATATATATATATATATATATATATATATATATATATATATATATATATATATATATATATATATATATAATGTTTATCAGTGTGATTGGTGCAACTTTCAAAATAATTTGATTAAAAAATTTAGAGATGCAGCTGCTTTGTATTCCGCATACAGAGCAACTGTATTGTTCCCTGAGGCCTGAATCCGTCAGGTCCGCGGGACTGACATGTTCAGAGTCAGCGAGTCCTGCATGTCTCTGATACACTGGATCTACCTTAATGGATGACATCTTAAGTTATGAACTTAGAAGTGATCCATAACCGCTTGATCTTTGTGTCAGAGACGCAGGACCCGCTGACACAGAACCCGTCAGTCACTCATATCTGACGGATTCAGGTTTCAGGGCACAACACAGTTGCTCTGTATACAGGATACAAAGCAGTTGTAGATCAAAAAGTAAAAATTATTTTTATACAAAGTATTTTGAAAGTTGCCCAATCAGGCCATGTTCAGACGTGGCTGAATTATTCCGCTGCAAATGTTGGTGCAGATTCGGGGCAATTACACAACAAAACTGTACCAACATTTTCATATTTGACAGGTAATTCAGACGAAATCCGCAGTGAAATTCCGCTTCTCCGCAATGTACTGAGCATGCTGCTAAGGGGAAATTCTGCACCGCAGCCTAATTTCTGCAGTTATTTTTTGAAACGTCTGAACTAAGTTTCCTAAAAATGAATAGAAACCAATTTTAAAAAACGTCTGCTGCAGAATTCCACTGCGGACTGTCCGCAGAGGAATTCAACAGCAATTCCGCCACGTCTGAATTTGCCCTCACACTGAAACATTTTTAAAAAAATGTTTAAAAAATGTCAAAGATGTACAAAGCCTTCGAAAACATACAAGATTTAGCCTTCTTATTGAAACATGCAACATACAGATCTAGCTAATATTTTTTCACTATCATGTTCATTTTCAGACAAACAAAAGAGAAAAATATGAAATGTTCATTATTCAAAGCACTAACTGCATAAAGATATTTAATACAAGCCTAACTTCACACCATATTCAGGCATTACGTTGGGATTTTTTTATTTTTTTTTTTAAAGCACTGATGAATGTATGCCCCAGAGGGATGCAATGGTGTGCCTTTACAGTTGCACTTATCTGCTATTGACAAAATAAAAAAGATTTACTATGGAGTGTATGTTTTTTTTTGTTTTTTTTTTAAAGCTGTATGCTTTTCAATACAGTTATGGCAAAGGTGTATTGACCAAAGGTTTGCAAAAAGGACAATAGGCACTTTAGTTGTATACGTTAAACAGTTACATAGTTACATACCATGTTGATCCATTGGAAGGCAAAACACCCATGCCTCATATAAAGGGGATAATCTGAATAAATTCCTGGATCAACATCCCATCTCCAGAAATGTAGTAGTCATAACCTGTAATATTAAATCTTTCAAGAATCCGTGGCAATATTGGACATGTTGCAGATGCCGATGTATCACATAATTTAATTTTATTGCTTATTAGAGTTGCTCGGCATATACTCTAGAGTTAAAGCCCAAACGTGGTCTGAACCTAACCTAATATGATAAAGAAAATTCCATATACTTTTTTTTTTCTTTCCGTAGAGCTAAGATTTTTTGAATTGCGGCATCTTATTAAGACAACCCCTGTCCATATGCTCTATTAGGGCATATGGACATTATAGAGGGGTTCCCCTGCTTGGGACTTCCCTCTATAAACCAGAATGGAGATCCGCTCTGAATGAGTTCTGGCGGACTCGAACTGTCCTTGTATTAAATGTAAAACTACATTTTTTTCTGCAGCTACCGCTGCAGAGTAGATGCCTCGCTGGTCGTGACTTTCCATGGAAAAAGCTTTTTGCCGGGGATGCGAGAAGCGGGACATGGGGTAATTAACGACCAACTTTTAACTCACTCATATAAGTTGTCAGTGCCTTCGAAACACTGCATTTATGGATAACAGTGATGTCATATGTCTGTCTTTTTCATCGGGTATTAAGCGTCAACTTCATTTCCAGATCACTACTGATAGAAGAAGTAGGAGCTAGATGGAGGACATTCTTCCAGATTTAGAGATGATTCTCTTCTTTGACGGACTATTTCAACTTATTATTACTTGATTTCCCTCAACTTATTATTACTTGATTTCCCTTCCTGCCAGGTAAGTATATTTTTATCATTACTTTAATATAGTTCATTACTTCAGATGTAGTAAAGCCATATTTTTTTAGTTGCTACTTTTGTGCACCATGATAAATCACTCAGTGGGTTCACCTGGAATCTGATGGGATACCACGGATAATATATAGTGATATAATAGTGAGTGTTACTAAATGAGAAACTCAACTCTATTACACATATGCTAGTATGCCTCTATACTAAACTCGTGTAGTGTCGGGCTTTGTTAGAAATAGCTTCCTGCCAATAAATCTTGTTCACTCAACATTTATAATTACAACAGTTGTGCAAAGGTGAAGAATCCTCCCCCCGGCTTCTTCCTCAGAAATCAATGTAAGGTGTTAAAATATCAAGTAAAAGCAGCATTACTTACAGGGAGATAAACACAAGACAATGGATCATCACAGTGGTATGCCGCTGAAATGACAGCCCGATCCAGGGGTTACTTGGTGAATGCTACATTTTTGAGGCATCAATATACTTTTCAGAAAATACTATAAAGTTACCATAGTAATGTATTTTTGAGTGTCATAAATATATTTTGTATATAAAAATAACAAGGCCATGTTTAACCCTCTGCCATCGATAGACTGGCTATTTATGTTGGGAAAGGGTTATTTAAAAATGTGCCTGCTCAGAAGCCAAGCCGCCAGGGTCTCAGAGGCCATAGCAGCCCGGTCTCTGTTGTGTAACGCAGCAGGGACCCAGCGGCAATGCTTGTGATCAGAGACATCTCTAATCGCAAGCATTTAACCCCTCAGATGCCATGGTCAGATGTGAGCACCGGCATCTGAGGGTTTTTTTTACTTTTAATTTGGGGCTGGTCTCGGTCTCCTGCGTTCGCGGGAGCCAATGTGTTCCTATGGCAGCCGGGAGCCTTCTGAATGCTCCCAGGCCTGCTATAAGAATATTGCTATTAAGCTCTGCCTGTGGCAGGTCTCAATAGCAATGCACTCATTTTGCCATAGACTGCAATACTGTAATATTGCAGTTTATGGCATAAGCGATCTAATGATTGCAGCTACAAGAAAAAAAAGTTTGAAAAAATATAAAAAAATTAAAAATATCTAAAAATTTAAATCAAACATATAAAAAGAAACAAAAATAAACAAACACATTAGGTATCCCTGCATCTGAAAATGGCTGAACTATAAAAAATATTTATCCAATATGGTGGAACACCGTAGCAGAAAAGAAGATAAAACTGTCAGAAGCACAGTTTTTTTGCCACATCAACCCCCCACCAAATTTTTTTTTATAAAAAATTATCGAAATGCCAGACATTCCCCAAAATGGTATTAATAAAAACTACAACTTTCCTCGTACAAAAAGATGCATAACACAGCTCTATACACAGAAATAGTAAAAAGCTATGGGGGTGCAAATTATGGTGATTCAAATATATATATATTTTTTCTAAGATTTACATTTTTTTAAGGTACTTAAACATAACAAAAACGATATAAATTTGGTATCACCGTGATCGTACTGACCTGCAGAATAAAGGTAACGCGTAATTTTCACCATACAGTAAACACCGTAAAACCAAAACCCATAAGAAAATGGCAGAACTGATTTTGTTTTTAAATTCCACCCCATTCTGAATTTTTTTCCAGCTTCCCAGTACATCACACATAATATTAAATAGTGCCCGTAAAAATTAAGCCCTCATATGGCTGTGTCAACGAAAAAGGAAAAAGTTAAGACTTTTTGAAGCTGGGGAGAAAAAAACAAAAGCATAAAAATGAAAATTAGTCTGGTCCTGAAAGGTTTAAGCAAATTAGAGCTTAGGGTGCACTCACATGTGGTATATATGCCTTGTATTTCCGTAAAAATTTGCTGTAGACAACTACAATGTATGCTTATGGGAAAAATATTCTGCAACTCTTCGTAAGTTCTTGCGTTGTAAAGCTTGCATTGTAAAGTGTTCCATATGTTTCTGCTGCTATGATACAAACCATATACACAGCATGTGATTGCACCTTTAAATAACAATCCGGCAGTAATACGTCAGTAAATGTGGCTGACAATTTCAGCCCCAAATGATCTAACATATTGGGAGAGATGTATAAATATGCGTAAAAATATGCTTCATTAACAGTGTATTTCCCATTAAAATCAATGAAAATCCTTTTACAGGCCTATTTGAAGTGTACATCAGGGGCTAATACGAGCATTTTAGGCTCCGAAGTATGCCTGTAAATAAGCCTAACAGCCCAATAGTTTTAACCCCTTCCCGACATCCGCTGTATATACACGGCACTGTTGGGTAGTGGTTCCCGCAACGCGCAGTACCATTACACTGCGTAAGTAGTGACGTGTATTAGAATAGCGATCAGAGGTGTGGGCCTCAAAGTTCCCAAGTTGGACAAAAAACAATAAAGAGTTAAAAAAAAGTTAATAAAATATTAAAAAAAAAAAAAAACGATAAAAGTTTCAAGTTAAAGTGCATGTTGCAAAAAATGTATGAAGGCATGTTGAACAAGTTATTCAGATTTCAAACTAAACATAATTATCTGGTTTCCGACACAGGACGAGAATGCTCGTCCTGAGCGGTGGGTACTTTGTGCATTAAGACGAGCATTCTCGTCCTGTGTGACAACCAGTGTCCGCGCACGATCGGGGCAACGGCTGTAACACACAGCCATTGCCCGCTCTAATGGCGGAGAGAAGAGAAACCTCTTCTCTCCGCCGATAACCCCTTGAATACCGCGATCAAAGATGATTGCGGCGTTCAAAGTATATAAGAGGAGGGGGGACTGTCCTTTGATCGCATCACAGAAAATCCTTATGATGCTGTCAAAGCCTATAACTTGTATGGCCAGACAGCCCAGGGTCCATTGAAGGACCCCAGGGCTGTCTGAACATATTTCCTGTTGTTAGGGCATACTGAGGTATGCCCTAACAACTGCCTGTGTACAATCAGTACACAGGGTAATTTACTGCCATATAGATCTATGCCAGTACATTACAGTTAAAAAAATCGAAATCAAAATGAAAAATCCTTTTTTGGGATTTAAAAAAAGTTAAATGAATGTAAAACATTTTTTTTATGTTAAATAAAAAATAAAGTAAAAAAATACACAGAAATACAATTTTTTTTACAATAAAGTAACTTTTTAAAATATAAGTCCCAAAACATGAAATAATATAGACATATTTGGTATCTCCATGACCATAACAACCTGTTCAACAAATGTATAACAATATTTATGATGATCGGTGTATGTGTAACTTTTTTTCTGCATTTTCGCCAAAATAAAAATTTATATAAATTAAACGATAATGTATTTGTACAAAAAAATGGTACCTACATAAAGTACACCTTGTCCCGCAAAAAATAAAGTCAGATACAACTACGTCGTACAAAAATTAAAAAAAGTTATGTTCGTGGGATGCAAAGAGGGAAATATAAAAAAAAATGTTCTGTCCTCAAGGCCAAAATTGTCTGTGTCCTTAAGGGGTTAAAACAAAAATCTCATACAAATGACCCTAATTGTCATGATAATATAAAATCTAGTAACCTGTGTATTCAAATCAAATTCCAAAACAGATATGGAATAAACTTGTACAGAAAAGATGTGAATAAAAAAATGTTACTTTTGACAAAAGAGATGTATTTTCTTTCATGAAAAGAGAAAAACAAAACTTAATGGGAAGACTTAGTTCTACTTATGTTCCATTTTTTTTTATATAACTAATAAGATACATTATTGATTCATCCAAGGACCATACTAATTGTCTGTCTCTACTTAACACAACATGACTCCAGAGAAACGAATATATGTGCAATGCTATCCATCCACTGATATAATAAATCATTTATTACCTTATTTGTTATTTTTTTGTTTATGCATTTTTTCAAGTCCACAAGAAGTCTAGTCAATGCACATATATTACCTTATACAGAGAGTAAATACATGCCATAGGATGGGGACCCTTTCTGATAATGGGATTTAATTATGTCCTAAAGTAAACCTTATACTATTCCTTACAAACTGATTTTAACCCTGAGATTTTACCACTTCATACAACCAAAAGTCGCCGTAGAGCACTAGCCTGTGGCAATACACATTATGTCAAGATCAGCCAAATCGGACAATTTCAATATGATTAGTTGTAGATCTAACATGTATGGAGCAGCCTGATTTTGGGCCCCCTTAGGCAACAGGGTCTGGGTTTGACTGCTACCTTTGCACCCTTATAGCTACGCATCGGTTCAATCCTTTGTTCTTGCAGGAGATAAGCTGCTTCCAGACACCTCTCTCCCCTTCCCTAATTGAAATATCCATGCATGCTTGGCCGAGATGGCATGTTTATGGGGACAAACAGATATCAGTCAACATGTATCTAATGAATATGGTCAGCATTATACAACCATACCTTACTGGTTCAGCAGGACAGTCCCAGATTCCAGGGTGGTGTCCTGCTGTCCCAGGTGGCTGGTGGTATGTCCCGGTGTCAACTGTATCTGCGTCCTCAGGACGCAGATGCATTGAATCCAATGCTGAATCAATCAACCGTAAGCACCCTGCTTCAGCATTCAACTATGGAGTCCCCGGCCAGAGCACTGCAAGCTCTTTGGCTGGGGACTCCTGTCTTGGGAAAGCCCTTGATGTCACTGTCCATATATGGACAGTGATGTCAGGGGCTTCTCCTGGCGCGGAATCCCCGGCCAGAGCATTGCCGAAGCTCTGGCCCGGGATTCCGCTCCTAGAGGGAGCCCCTGACATCACTGTAGTGACATCAGGAGCTCCCTCCAGGAGTGGAATCCCTGGCCAACACATTGCGGACGCTCTGGCCGGGGATTCCGCTCCTGGAGGAACCCCTGACATCACCATCCATATATGGACAGTGGCATCAGGGGCTCCTCTTGGAGCAGAATCCCCAGCCAAAATGTTGCCGACGCTCTGGCTAGGGATTCCGGGCCTAGAGGAGCCCCTGACTTCACTGTCCATATATGGATGGTGATGTCAGGGGCTACCCCCAGAAGGGGAATCCCCAGCCAGAGCTTTGCCGATGCTCTGGCCAGGGATTTCGCTCCTGGAGAATCCCCTGGTGTCACATTGCATATATGGATAGTGACATCTGGGGCTACTCCTGGAGCAGAATCCCCAGCCTGAGTATTGCCGACGCTCTGGCCGGGAATTCCGCTCCTGGAAAAGCCCCAGGTGTTACTGTCCATATATAAACAGTAGGATCTAGATGCAAAATATTTTTATTGTAGTATAAATAGCTGCATAATAGTATATAGAAATAATAATGAGCGACTTGGTAATCGACGTTTCGGCCAATCCACGGCCTTTGTCACTGTCGCTGTAATAAGTAAAAAAGTGTTGTTAAACGTAAATGCAGTGCAATAACAGTAAGTATTAACAAAAAACACAATAAATGCAGAAATAATAAAGTAAAAAATATATACAGACATATATAAAAAACATATAGATGACGTAATAAGTTGAAAGATAACAATTTGTGTCACCTTAGGTACTTTCATAGGAGTTCTCTATACTAAACGATAGCATCTCAGTTTTGATAATAAATTGCTTATTATGTAATCAGGCAAGTAGGTAATAGGTTAAAGATAATCAATCCTATAATGGCAACATTATTGGCTGAGTATGCCAGGCTAGACAGGCAAAGCTCTGTAATGGTAAAGAGATTGCACTAAGATGAACGAGGGATAAATTACCCCTCATGGAAATAGACCATACCGTAAAATACCGGAGAAATGAAGACATGGTAAAGACAAGAATGTTATATATGAGAAATATTTACCTGATAATGCAATGAACTATGTCTGGGATGTCCGCCGGACCTGCTTGTGTGTGTGCGGTATGAGCGTGTTTCGCTTGCATATGTCTGACCAACCGGAAATGTGTCAGTGCCGAAGACCGGAGGTGACGTTATTTCACTGGCGCTCCGAACACAGCTGTGACTGAGGGAGAATCGTGTAGCGTGGTGAAGTAAGTAAATAAGAGTAGATAAATAGTCTGAGGATTAATGCAATGTAAAGAAATTAGTATTGAAATGTAGAAGAGATAAAATTAAAAAGTTTGATGAGGTCAGATGACGATAGCTTCCGAAACCGGAAGTGTGGGGAGAGAATTGTATCGCTGGTTGTCATGGTAATGTTTCTAATGTGAGAGTTGCTGATGAACAGAAAGAAAAAAGGGAACATAACAACCGGTTTTATGGTATTTATTACCTGGTGCACTTTGATGATTGATTCTAGCGTGTCTAAAACAGGAAAGAAGCGTATTGGATTAGACTATGATTACAGTAACTGTGATCAAGACATATTCAGCTAAGTTAACAACTCAATGGTTGTTTCACAATAAATGCAGAATATTAGATTATTAAATCAAATTCCCTATTTAATCCTTTTGGGGTCAAAGTTTGAAGTGTATGTATCCAATAGGATTCTCGTTCCTTTAATCGTTCCTTACGTGGTCTAGGGGCGTGTTCAATCACCTGGAAATGGAATTGAGATAACTTGTGATTGGCCTTGTGATAGTGTTCTGGTAATGGTAAACAGATTTTATTACACCGGATGGTAGACCTATGACTCGCTATGCGGTCCCTGACGTGTTGTGTTGTTTCACCAATGTATACTAGTCCACATGGACATTTAATCAGATACACAACAAAGTTGGTGTCACAAGTATAAAAACCTTTACGAGGAAAAGTTTTGTTGGTGTGGGGATGCTGAAATCTATCCCCCTTAATTACGTTGGAGCAGCACGAGCAATGAAGGCATGAGAACGTCCCATTGCGTCTAGATCTCAAAAGTGATTGAGTTGGTAATTTTATATTTCTACCTATGTCTGCTTTAATCAATTTGTCTCTAAAATTGGGAGGACGTTTGAGACACATAATGGCAGGGAGAGTAAACTCATTAATCATTGGATAAGCCGTATTTATCCAATCATATCCACCAATTAAAGGAATGAGAATCCTATTGGATACATACACTTCAAACTGTGACCCCAAAAGGATTAAATAGGGAATTTGATTTAATAAGCTAATATTCTGCATTTATTGTGAAACAACCATTGAGTTATTAACTTAGCTGGATATGTCTTCATCACAGTTACTATTATTGTACTGATTCTTGTCTTTTGATGTGTAATCATAGTCTAATCCAATACGCTTCTTTCCTGTTTTGGACACGCTAGAATCAATCATCAAAGTGGACCAGGTAATAAATACCATAAAACCGGTTGTTATGTTCCCTTTTTTCTTTCTGTTCATCATCAACTCTCACATTAGAAACATTACCATGACAACCAGCGATACAATTCTCTCCCCACACTTCCGGTTTCGGAAGCTATCGTCATCTGACCTCATCAAACTTTTTAATTTGATCTCTTCTACATTTTAATACTAATTTCTTTAAATTGCATTAATCCTCAGACTATTTATCTACTCTTATGTACTTACTTCACCACGCTACACGATTCTCCCTCAGTCACAGCTGTGTTCGGAGCGCCAGTGAAATAACGTCACCTCCGGTCTTCGGCACTGACACATTTCCGGTTGGTCAGACATATGCAAGCGAAACACGCTCATACCGCACACACACAAGCAGGTCCGGCGGACATCCCAGACATAGTTCATTGCATTATCAGGTAAATATTTCTCATATATAACATTCTTGTCTTTACCATGTCTTCATTTCTCCGGTATTTTACGGTATGGTCTATTTCCATGAGGGGTAATTTATCCCTCGTTCATCTTAGTGCAATCTCTTTACCATTACAGAGCTTTGCCTGTCTAGCCTGGCATACTCAGCCAATAATGTTGCCATTATAGGATTGATTATCTTTAACCTATTACCTACTTGCCTGATTACATAATAAGCAATTTATTATCAAAACTGAGATGCTATCGTTTAGTATAGAGAACTCCTATGAAAGTACCTAAGGTGACACAAATTGTTATCTTTCAACTTATTACGTCATCTATATGTTTTTTATATATGTTTGTATATATGTCTGTATATATTTTTTACTTTATTATTTCTGAATTTCTCATTTATTTTAGTTAATATATACTGTTATTGCACTGCATTTACGTTTAACAACACTTATTTACTTATTACAGCAACAGTGACAAAGGCCGTGGATTGGCCGAAACATAGATTACCAAGTCGCTCATTATTATTTCTATATACTATTATGCAGCTATTTATGCTACAATAAAAATATTTAGCATCTAGATCCTTTTGTTCTTATAATGTGTGCTGGGGTTCTACTCGTTATATATTGAGGGATTTCGTCCCAACCCTACTAGCACCACACCAAACAATTGAGAAGTGCATCCCAATATTTACTCTTGATTCATATATGAACAGTGACATCAGAGGATCCTCGTGGTGCGGAATCCCCGCCCACAGCATAGCTGCTGCTCCTGCTGGGGATTCTGCTCCCAGAGGGAGCCCCAATGACACTATCTACAGGGGGGGGGAGTAGCGCTATCTACAGGGTAGTGGCACTATCTACATGGGCACTGTAGCACTATATGGGCAATATCTGCAGGAGACACTGTGGCGCTATCTACATGGGCACTGTGTGTGACACTATCTACATCGACACCATGGCACTATCTATGTGGGCACTATGTCACTTTATATGTGGGCACTATGGCACTTTATATGTGGGCACTATGGCACTTTATATGTGGGCACTATAGCACTACAGTTGGCACCATGGCACTATGTGGACACTGTGGTAGTATGTGGGCACTGCCACTATCTATGTTGGCACTATCTACAGTGGGCTTTGTGGCACTATCTACAGGGGCATTGCAG
The DNA here is from genome assembly GCF_050947455.1 of Rhinoderma darwinii. NCBI lineage: Eukaryota > Metazoa > Chordata > Amphibia > Anura > Rhinodermatidae > Rhinoderma > Rhinoderma darwinii. The sequence goes on from NC_134688.1 coordinate 141,033,302, forward strand.
CACTATGGGGCATTATACTGTGTGGTGGCAGCTTTGGGTGCATTCTGCTGTATCGGGCATCTATGGGGCATTATACAGTTTGGGGAATTTGTGTGTGCATTATACTGTATTGGGGCATCTGTGTTGGCATTATACTGTATTGGAGTTTTTATGTGTGCATTATACTGTATGGGGGCAGCTATTGGGAGCATTATACTGTATGGACACAGCTATTATGCTTTATCGGTGCAGCTATGTGGAATTATACTGCATGGGGGAATTTGTGTGCACATTATATTGTATGGGGCATCTGTGTGGGCATTATACCTTTGGGGGCAGCTATGGGGGCATTATACTGTGTGGGGGCACCAATTTGTCATTATGTTGTTTGGGAGGCATTATTGGGTATTATACTGTGTGGGGGGCATCTATAGTGGCATTATACTGTGTGGGAGTTCTATGGGGGCATTATACTGTGGGGGATGTACTATGGGAGCATGATAGATCTTCCTATTTACTGGAATTTCAGTTTCTCCACCTATAAGCAAGTATTGCATACCTCCCTTCCCTCTATAGCTCTATTTATCAATATACGCTTCGAAATTATTATTTATAATCGGGAGTTCATGTATTAAACTTTTAATTCACAATTGTTTGTCCTTGGTAGGGTTAGTTAAAACTCTTTTAGTTTATATCACTAAAGAAATGTTTTTATCAAAGAAATATATACAGACAATTACACAGTTAGTGGGAGTATACCCTTTGGTTTGTCTGAGTACAATACTTGTGTCTATGTATAAATTTAACATCGTACTCCCGCTGTGTGTTTCCTGAGACTTGGTTAAAGCTATTGATTTCATGATACTGTGCGAGCTGAACCTGGTGTGTGTGGGCGGGGATTGGGCGAGGTTAGAAGTGTGGCTTTAAAGGAAAAGAATTTGAATCGGTTGTCCCTCTTTACGATACTTGAAAGTTGGGAGTTATAATACAACCCCTGCAGTGTTACATGATCTTGAGTTGCTTGTTCTCTAGCTGAAAGTATGCACGGCTATTATAGAAAAACCCACTGAAGCAATAAAACATCTACAAGAAAACATAAAACCCTACATATCATATGGCATGTACATGGTACTACACAATTTCACACAGGTAACTTGTAACTGTACATTAAAATTAAAAAAACATAATTTTACAAACTATGTACTTATTTGTTATATTATCATTTAAGACTATAAGAGACAAATACATATTATATTTTCTATTCTCCACCAGTCATTATCTACTATATTAACTTTCCCTTTTCCCGCAAAATGACGTACATGTATGTCATACAATGCCTTTGGTTGAGGCAAAACGACACGATGACGTGGTACTGATGGCTTATCACGGCAGCGGTTGGCCTATCAAAGGCCACCAGGGCTACCATGGCTATACGCCTATTATGTGCCAGAGGCACGGTCTAAATAGATTTCCTGTGAGTAATAAACTAAGTATATAAAAGCATTATAAGACTATATTCACACAGGACGGATACACTGCGGAAATCCACACAGCACATCCACCCTGTGTGCCGCAGGGAATTCTGGCTGAAAAACCGCACCAAATTATGGTGCAATTTTCCATCCAGAATGTCTTCTGCGGAAAACTGCACAGAAAAAAGGATACTTACCATGGCGACGCGTCCATACGATGTCCTGACGTCATGACACTCTGCAGCCCTGCGATGACGTTTCATCCAAAGTGACCACTGCAGCCTGTGATTGGCTGCATCGGTCACATTGGATAAATACATCATCCCAGGAGGCCAGCCTGGAGAAAGAAACAGACTTCTGGGTAAGTACGTTAATGAGATAGATAAATAAATAAATAAATTATATATACACAGATGTAGCCATCTTTATCTTGACTAATAACTTGCTGCAGAGTGATATCACACAACAAAAGCCATTGCTACATCTGTATATATAATTCATGTATTTTATATTACATTATTGAATTATGTTCATTATTATATTATCATACCGATTTGTGGAAATCTTGTGATGTCAGAACCTGCTGATGATACAGAGATGAGTGGTGTTGAGGCACTGCTATTCTCTCCCTACTGAAGCAGTCTTTCACAAATGAAGTTGCCTTTGAATGAAGTTTCTTTGCCTGTGCCAACCACTGATTTATTGACTTGTAGTGCTCCACTTTGTTTAAATATAGTTTCTTAAGCAGTTGCAGTGTGCATTATACAGACCTATGCACCAGCTGCTGCAGAACACCATATTACACACCTCAGATGCTGCAGACCTTCTTTATAAAAAGGATGAGGGATCAATAAATAAATGGTGGGCACAAATCTCACCTTTATACTTCAAAATAAGTGCGGCAGCTGAGTTGTGTTTTATAAGATATAATGGCCCTACTACTATAACTAATTATGAATATTAGGAGTCATGTTGGAGTTCCAGGACCTGTATAAATGCATTCGGGCCTCATCCTCTTTCTTTTATATGGTCACAAAACCAATTTCTTAATTTTTAAATTATTAGAATAGGGTATATTATCCTGTATATAAATGTAGTATTTTTCTTTATAATATGCTTTTTTATGTTGCTGTGATTCACATATTCTCTTAAACTTATGGAGTCAGAGGATGCTTTTTGCTTCTAGAACACTACTGGAACCCAAGACCTTGATATGAGTACAGATACGCAAAGAACCATAGATATATGTTAAATATAATCCCTATATTCATAAATAATCATTACAATGCACTATGAGGATACAATATACACATTATTCAGTCTTGCAATAGCTGAAGTAGAATGAACAAATGTACTTGTGTAGCGCACATGGCCGCGGGCCGTCCGGTTCACTCACCTCCCGACGCCCGAAGCCATGGATCTGTGAGCGCTGGCCTCCGTCTCCCTCCTAGGACATGCCAGCGCTCACTTCCGCTCCGTCCGGCCGGGTCCCGCTCTTAAAGGGCCAGCGCACGCACATGAAAACTATGATCATTAACCCTCGTGATTCCCTGCCCTATAAGAATGCCCCAGCCCTTCTGATCCTTGCCTGAGCGTTGTTAGTCTTTCCCTGTCTGTCTCGCAAATGGTCCCTTAGTGTCTCCCGTTCCAGCTGTTACCCGTGCCCTGTTACCGTTCCTGTATTCCGCATTGTTCCTGTGCCTACCCGTGTTCAAGTGCCATCTGCAACGTCAAGTGCCATCTGCCACGTCAAGTGCCATCTGCCACGTCACGTGTCATCTGCCACGTCAAGTGCCGTCTGCCACGTCAAGTGCTATATGCTCATCGGATACTGCCCGCCACGTCTGGCGCCACTTTCCGCACCTGCCTCCATCCGTGCTGAAGCCACAGTCACCGTCCGGACTATTTCAGGTACCTAAGCATTACTGTCTGCTATCTTACTTTCACATAGACTGTGACCTGGTCAGCTGCCTCCCCGCTACGGCGGAGCGGCCTAGTGGGTCCACAAACCCAGTGTCCGTGACAGTACGCTCAGGCCATGGAACCCGCTGGCCAGCCCAAGACCCCAGTACAGAAGATTCAGACAGAGATGCATGACCTACGCACTCGTCAGGATCAACTCTTTGAGGCGGTGAATTCTATTCTGGTCCGCCTGGATCTACTCGCTGTTCCACCCCCGGTTCATCCTACAGAAGCTGTTGCCGTGCCACTGCCTGTTGCTCACCCTGTTTGTTCCGGATCCTCAGTTCCTCTGCCTCTTCCTCCTCGCTATGACGGTGACCCCAGAGCATGCAGAGGATTTCTCAATCAATGCACGGTGCATTTTAGGCTATGGCCTCATCTCTTCCCCTCCGAGGAGGCTAAAGTAGCGTTCATCATCTCCCTCCTCGCTGGCAAGGCCCTCGCATGGGCAAACCCAATCTTGGAGCAACAAGGACCTGTATCCGCGGACCTAGCCTTGTTCCTGCAGTCCTTTCGTGCCATGTTCGAGGAGCCGGGTCGAACATCCTCTGCCGCAGCCACTCTGTTGACCCTCAAGCAAGAAGGCTCCACAGTAGGGGAGTATGCGATCTCCTTCCGTACCCTAGCAGCCGAGCTGGCATGGAACAACGAGGCACTGGTGGCGACCTTCTGGCAGGGACTGTCCTCTCACATCAAGGACGAATTGGCAGCCCGCGACCTTCCTTCTACCTTGGATGCCCTCATCCTGTTAGCCACCCGGGTTGATATGAGAATCCGGGAGCGCTCTCAAGAGGTTCGTCAGGAGAGCCGGGCCCACAGACCAGCACCCCCTGCCCAGAGACCACAATTGTCCGCTCCTAGTGCGCTACCTGAGGAACCCATGCAGGTAGACAGAGTCCGGTTATCTGAACAGGAGAAGCAGCGCAGACGCTCCTCTGGACTTTGCATGTATTGCGGCCTCTAGGGTCATTTTGTGCGTCAATGCCCACAGAAACCGGGAAACTCCAGTACCTAGGGTTGGTTGGAGAGGCAACTCTAGGTGGAACGTCTCCAAACACTAAAACCTCTTCCAAATTATCGATACCTGTGGCCATCGTCACCGGACAGGCATCACATCCTTCCTCCGCCTATCTTGACTCTGGAGCGGCTGCTAATTTTATCCACCAAGATCTAGTGGATCGGTTTCAACTACCCACAGTCCGTCTGGAGAGACCCCTGGCAGTTGCCTCTGTGAATGGTCTACCGCTGCCTGATCCAATCATGCTCATCACTGAGCCGGTGACATTACGGGTCGGAGCTCTTCACTCAGAACAGATCTCCTTCCTGGTACTACCCAAGGCTATCAATCCTATCCTGCTGGGTCTGCCATGGCTCCGTCTACACGCCCCGACACTAGACTGGAGTTCTGGAGAAGTTCTTCAATGGGGTTCCAGATGCCATAGCCATTGCCTGTCACAAGTCCGTCCTGTTGTGCCCCCTCTGCCTCAGTCACTCTCCGATCTACCTTCTCAGTATGCCAGTTTTGCGGATGTCTTCTGCAAACGAGAGGCTGAGACGTTGCCTCCACATCGGAGTTATGACTGTCCCATTGAACTGGTTCCCAATGCTTCTCTTCCCCGTGGACGAGTATATCCTCTCTCCTTGCCAGAGACATTATCAATGTCAGCCTATATCAAGGAGAACTTGGAGAGGGGTTTTATTCGAAAATCTTCGTCCCCGGCCGGGGCAGGATTCTTCTTCGTTAAAAAGAAAGATGGATCTCTCCGACCCTGCATTGACTACCGTGGTCTCAATCAGATCACGGTCAAGAACAAATACCCGTTGCCATTCATTTCCGAGCTGTTTGATCGCATACGAGGAGCCAACATTTTTTCCAAGCTAGATCTGCGGGGGGCCTATAATCTAATCCGGATTCGCCGGGGTGACGAATGGAAGACTGCATTTAACACCCGCGATGGGCACTACGAATACCGAGTGATGCCCTTCGGACTGTGTAACGCTCCCGCAGTATTTCAGGAGTTCGTTAATGACATCTTCCGAGATCTCCTCTATACGTGTGTTGTAGTTTATCTCGATGATATTCTAATCTTCTCCCCAGATCTGATGACCCATCGGAGGCACGTTCGTCAAGTTCTTCTGCGACTAAGAGAGAATCGCTTGTATGCCAAGTTAGAGAAATGCACATTTGAAAAGAGGTCTCTGCCCTTCCTGGGCTATGTCATCTCGGATCAAGGCCTTAATATGGACCCTGAGAAGTTAAAGTCTGTCCTGGAATGGCCACGTCCTCAAGGCCTAAGGGCCATACAGCGGTTCCTGGGTTTCGCCAATTTCTACCGGCAGTTTATTCCGAACTTTTCTTCTCTGACGGCCCCCATCTCTACCCTTACCAAGAAGGGTGTGAACGCCAAGGTGTGGACTCCGGAGGCAGTGTCCGCATTCATTAGCCTCAAGAAAGCCTTCACTTCAGCATCGATCCTCCATCACCCTGACATATCTCGGCAGTTCTCACTGGAAGTGGACGCTTCCTTTGTTGGTGCAGGCGCACTTCTGTTCCAGAGGAGCTCCAAAGGAAAGTCAGTTGTATGTGGCTACTACTCAAGACTGTTTTCCTCTGCTGAGCGCAATTATTCCATTGGAGATCGGAAGCTACTGGCTATCAAATTGGCCCTGGAGGAGTGGAGACATCTTCTGGAGGGCGCTGCTCACCCCATCCTGATCTTCACCGACCACAAGAATCTCACTTACCTTCAGTCCGCTCAAAGACTGAATCCTAGTCAAGCCAGGTGGTCACTGTTCTTCACCCGTTTCCAATTTCTGCTCCACTACCGTCCCGCGGACAAGAACGTGAGGGCCGATGCCCTGTCCAGATAATTTGAAACGGAAGACACGGTGGAGTCCCTTCAGACGATCATAGACCCATCCTGCGTTGTCACTGCCAATCCTCTGCAGCTTAGAAATATCCCTCCAGGGAGAACTTTTGTTCGGTTGACTGACAGAAAAATAATTCTCCACTGGGGACACAGTTCTAAACTGGCTGGGCACGCTGGTGTCCGTAAAACCCAAGACCTGGTCGCTCGTCACTTCTGGTGGCCCACGCTACCTAAAGATGTTCTGGACTTTGTCTCTGCTTGCACGGTGTGTGCCTCTAACAAGGTGGCTCACAGCAAGCCTGCCGGCCTGCTTCAAGCCCTGCCTGTACCCAGTGCCCCCTGGCAGCACATCGCTATGGACTTCGTCATGGACCTTCCTCTCTCAGCAGGATGCAACACCATCTGGGTGGTGGTGTACCGGTTCTCTAAGATGGCACATTTTATCCCGCTAACCGGCCTACCCTCTGCTCCTCGACTGGCAAGCTTCTTCATTCAGCACATCTTCCGCTTGCATGGCTTGCCTCTTCACATTTTGTCCGACCGGGGGGTTCAGTTTACCTCCAAGTTCTGGAGAGCCCTCTGTAAACTCCTGGATGTGAGTTTGGACTTTTCCTTTGCCTATCACCCCCAGTCCAATGGGCAAGTTGAGAGGATCAACCAGATCATGGAAAATTACCTCCGCCACTTCATCTCTTCACAGCACGATAACTGGGTACAGCTTCTACCATGGGCGGAGTTTTCATATAATAACCACACAAGTGAGTCCACCACCTCCACTCCGTTTCACATCGTGTACAGTCAACATCCCAGAGTTCCTCTTCCAGTGTCGACTTCATCTCAGGTACCCGCTGCTGACTCTGCATATGGGGACTTCCTGCAAATCTGGCAACAGACCCGGTCCTCTATTTTGCAGGCGGTAGATCACATGAAGCGTAAGGCAGATACCAAAAGAAGAGAGCCGCCTCAGTATCTTCCTGGGACTAAAGTCTGGCTGTCCTCTCGAAACATTCGCCTGAGGGTGCCTTCATACAAGTTTGCTCCCAGGTTCCTTGGTCCCTTCGAGATCCTGCAACAAATTAACCCTGTTTCCTATAAGCTGCGGCTGCCCCTACCCTCAGAATCCCTAACTCCTTCCATGTGTCCCTCCTGAAACCAGTGGTCCTGAACCGCTACAGCAAGACCTCTAGTTCCACAGTTGCTTCCAGCGGTCCTTCTGATGTATTCGAGGTAAAGGAGATCCTAGACCGCAAGAGGGTAGGAGGAAGGACTTTCTATCTGGTGGACTGGAGAGGGTTTGGTCCTGAGGAGAGGTCCTGGGAGCCAGAAGAGAACCTCAGTGCTCCTGCTCTTATTAAAAAGTTCCTCTCTCACTCTGGCCCCAAGAAGAGGGGGTGTAAGAGGGGGGATACTGTAGCGCCCATGGCAGCGGGCCGTCGGGTTCACTCACCTCCCGACGCCCGCAGCTATGGATCTGTGAGCGCTGGCCTCCGTCTCCCTCCTAGGAGATGCCAGCGCTCACTTCCGCTCCGTCCGGTCGGGTCCCGTAGGGTGCGCACGCACGCTCGCACCCGCTCTTAAAGGGCCAGCGCGCGCACATGAAAACTATGATCATTAACCCACGTGATTCCCTGCCCTATAAGAATGCCCCAGCCCTTCTGATCCTTGCCAGAGCGTTGTTAGTCTTTCCCTGTCTGTCTCGCAAATGGTCCCTTAGTGTTTCCCGTTCCAGCTGTTACCCGTGCCCTGTTACCGTTCCTGTATTCCGCATTGTTCCTGTGCCTACCCGTGTTCAAGTGCCATCTGCCACGTCAAGTGCCATCTGCCACGTCAAGTGCCATCTGCCACGTCAAGTGCCGTCTGCCACGTCAAGTGCCATCTGCCACGTCAAGTGCTATCTGCTCATCGGATACTGCCCGCCACGTCTGGCGCCACTTTCCGAACCTGCCTCCATCCGTGCTGAAGCCACAGTCACCGTCTGGACTATTTCAGGTACCTAAGCATTACTGTCTGCTATCTTACTTTCACATAGACTGTGACCTGGTCAGCTGCCTCCCCGCTACGGTGGAGCGGCCTAGTGGGTCCCTAAACCCAGTGTCCGTGACAACTTGAAATTCAAGATTATTACCATAAGCTTTTCGCAGAGTATTGCTTCATTATTATAGGTCACATAACAAGCAAAACATCCCAATTGGTTCATCATGTAGAGATTTTTTTTCTATTTTGCTAATTTCTATGTATTACACACATATATATATATATATATATATATATATATATATATATATATATATATATATATATATATATATATATATATATATATTGTACAATAATAATAATAATAATAGATTCCAGACTATTAGACATCATTATACATACATAGACACAAACACATATATACACAAAGGCCCCATGCACACGACAGAATTTTTCATCCAAAATTATTAATTGTAATTATGGACTGTAATTACGGACCCATTAATTTCTATGGGCTACGGACACCTTTCCGTATTTTTATGGACTCCCCATAGAAGTCTATGGGCTCTTCCGTAATTACATAAGCGTTGCTATTCGACACCAGGAGATTACCCAAGATTCATCCCTGTCTTTTTTGTGAGTCTGTAAATACGGATGCATTACGGATGTACTAAGGACTGTATTTCCTGACACTGTTCCATATATACAAATGATTTACGGATGACTATAAATGACTATCTATCTGAATTCAAGGACAGTATTTACGGATAGATGAAAAATACAGTCATGTGCGTGGGGCCTTATACAGTATTTACCATGCTGATGGCTAACTGTATATCCTTATCTACTCCACATTCTGTGGCAGGAACATTTTGTATGTCTGTATGTTTAGCTTTCATGCCTCAGAACTTGTGTGGACATCTGCATGTGTTTTGATACGACTTCCTTGTGCATCCTTAAAGGGGTTATCCGGAGACCAAAAATTGCATTGCAATAATATATTTATGTGAAACGAAGTAACTTACTAATATACTTTAATTAAAATTCTGTGCTAAATAGTGCAGTTCAAACCTCATGAATTATTCCGGAAGTGCTGGAGCTTTTCTAAAAGTGATAATGCTCCAACACGGTCCCACGTGACTGAGCTCTTGCTTCAGTTCGGGAACATGACTGCAAGGGGCTGTCACATTGCCTATTGCATGAGTCCCAAGCAGAGCATCAGCTAGCGCTTTGATTGGGACTCCAGCATTGCTCCCAACGTCCATGTTTGGTCAATTCAGGGGTCTCCTATCGCTGGAGTCCCCAAGCAAAGCATCATATGAAGATCTGCCTGGGGCCTCCACAACTTCTGCCGACGTCACTGTCACTGTCCATATATGGACAATGATGTCGGCAGAGTAGTACTGGAGTCCCCGAGCAAAGCAACAGCTGATGCTCTGCCTGGGGACTCCAGCGATAGGAAATCCCTGAATTGACCAAATATGGATGTCGGGAGCAGTGCTGGACTCCAGCAATAGGCAATGTGACAGCCCTTGCCTTCATGTTCACGAACAGCACATGAAGCAAGAGCTCAGTCACGTGGGGCTGTGTCAGAGCGCTATCACTATTAGAAAAGCTCCAGCACTTCCTGAATAATTCATGAGGTATGAACTGCACCATTTAGTACAGAATTTTTAATTCAAGTATATTAGTAAGTTACTTAGTTTCACATAAATATATTATTGCAATGCAATTTTTGGTTCCCGGATAACCCCATTAAATCCATGGGAGAAATGTTAAAGAGACTCTGTCACCACATTATAAGTGCCCTATCTCCTACATAAGGAGATGGGCACTATAATGTAGGTGACAGCAGTGCGTTTTATTTAGAAAAACGATCTATTGTTACCACGTTAGCAGCTATTTTAGCTTTATGCTAATTTGTTTCTTAATGCCCAAGTGGGCGTGTTTTTACTTTAGACCAAGTGGGTGTTGTACAGAGAGTGTATGACGCTCACCAATCAGCATCATGCACTTCTCTCTATTGATTTAATCAGTGCATAGTGACACTGCGTTGTTCACTATGTGCTGTCTTATACTGACATATTTACGTTACTGAAGTGTTTAGACAGTGAATAGACATTCCTTCCAGCCAGGACAGGATGTCTATTCCCAATCCTGGCACTTCGTTAACGTTTGTTTGGTACGTACAGCAGAGCAAGCGTAATCTTGCGAGATCTCGTTGTAAATGACAGATTACAGCGAGATTACGCTTTGCTCTGCTGTAAGTACCAAACAGACGTTAACAAAGTGCAGGGATTGTGAATAGACAGCCCGTCCTGGCTGGAAGGAATGACTATTCACTGTCTAAACACTTCAGTAACGTAAATATGTCAGTATAAGACAGCACATAGTGAACAACGCAGTGTCACTATGCACTGATTAAATGAATAGAGAGAAGTGCATGATGCTGATTGGTCAGCGTCATACACTCTCTGTACAATGCCCACTTGGTCTAAAGTAAAAACACGCCCACTTGGGCATTAAGAAATTAATGAGCATAAAGCTAAATTCGCTCCTAACGTGGTAAAAATAGATCCTTTATCTAAATAAAAAGCACTGCTGTCACCTACATTATAGCGCCCATCTCCTTATGTAGGAGATAGGGCACTTATAATGTGGTGACAGAGTCTCTTTAAACATATAGGTATGCAAAATTTTTATGACTTAGAATCTCACATCTTGTAGTAAAGGACTTATAGAAAAACACCCCACCAGCCACAGAGGAGCAAGTGTCACAAGATTAGGCAATTTTACAATAATCTGATATAGGATTATTTTTGTTGCAGGCCAAATTATAAGAAAATCTGGCCTGCAACAATAATTGATGGAAATATACTGAATATACATATGTTTGCTTAGGGAAGATAACAAGTACATTGCATAGTCTGGATCCCATTGGCAAGGTACAGTAAAATTTGTTGACTGATTATCCCCTTCCCTTTATCCTAAATGGCGCTGGTCATACTCAGACATGTATTTACTGTCACCAGTGCTAATATACAGCAGCAATTCAGACTGACCATCTCCTAAGCAGTCAGTTGAACGGGTGCGATGAAGGAGTGCGATGAAGGAGTGCGAAAATAGCTGCACACAAGATCTATATCAAAGCCAGTTCTGACCAGTCATTGGTCTATAAATGGCTCATACAGTAGGTGCTGTTTACAGAATAATTCTGTGATGTCCCACAAATGTTGAGCTTTCCTCGAAAGTATAGATACACTTTTGAATAGTTTTGCAGCACATAATTTTTTTAATTGTCACTTGTTCCTTAACAACAGACTGCAAACTCCCAAATTGTCAATATTTACTGTCACCTAGAAGATGTGTGATGTAGTCTGTTGCTAAGGAGCAACTGACATAATTTTTAATGCTATGGAAGACTTGGTGAATCTGATTCTACACTTGTACACAAACACAAATCTGGGATCCATTTTTATGAGAAGGTGACATGGACTATGACTTACATTGGTTTATTTGTCTGTAGGTAATATCCTCAAATGTCTTCCTTGGAACTTTGTTTAGATTTGGAGAAATTAAAAAAACTATGGCAGCAACAACTTTCATTTTTTTTTTACAAAACTAGTGATTTCAGATCTTTTGAATCCTGAAGACATATACATAACCCCTTTAAATTTTCTCCATAATGAAACTTCAATAGCATCTTTTATATTCAAGTATCAAAAAAACTGTATGGAAAGAGGGAATAGGGAGCAATGTAATTATATGCAACCCATTGTGAAAGGAGCGGAGATCTGCACTGTCAACCACACTGAGAAACACCTTAGGTTGCTTATATACTATTCAAACACTATTCACTGTGTGTGACAAGATAAAAATGTCCCAAAGAGATGATTTATGAAATTACAAAGGAAAAAGAGCAATGCGGCTTTGTTCTGTTCCTATACAAACATTAGATTTCCCCTTGAGGAATGTTATCAGCAAAATTTCAAATATGCTTAATAGAATGTACTAAGGAGATATAGATTGATAGACTAGAGCTGACACTCCAAAAACAGGCAAGGCAATTTTGTTTAATGTTTCCAAGCTATTTGTTTTATAGGTAATACAAGCATGTGCATTTATCAAGTTAAAGCCAGGTGCCAACATCTGGGCTGCGCTCAGCCCTGGAGCTATAAACTATGTCCCTGGTGGTAATTTACAATACACTGAATGACGTCTTGTTATTGGTATCAGGAACACTGCAAAGCGGTGCATACACAATATCTGGTGAGCTCAGTGGGCACTGGGCAGCACGTCTTTTGTGTATAACTACAGATATCTAGTTATCTACGCATTTAGACTATGCGTATTTATTTACCAAGTCTCAGTGCAGGGAGGTGGCATCTGAGCAGCTAAGCCCTTTGTCTTCCTTAGACTATACTATTCCTACTCTACCGGGTTGTGTTATTTTTGCAGGATCATTAGAAATGTATGTTCAGCAATATCTCTGCCATTACCATTCTCAGTAATTGCCTATTCATTGTAAATGCTCTAATTAAAGATCTGTTTCCTTTATTTTATGGCTGTTGCCAGGTACTGTACTTGTAATAGCAGATCCTTATGATCCAACAGAATAGTAGGGCAGATTCTCCAAGCTTTGCACATGCAGATTTGTCTGCTAAACATTATCTAGCAGCTCCGGTTTGGAGGTACTATATGTAAAAAAAGGGACTGCTTACATGGCAATTCCTGAGGATGTTGTTGTTGGCAGATCATTCACTATAGTACGTAAAACCATTCACTATTTTTGTTATGTGTTTAAGTAAATGAACAGCTTTAACCCCTTAATGACCAAGCCATTTCTTAAGTTTTTCCATCGTCGCATTCCAGGAGCTATAACCTTTTTATTTTTGCGTCGACATAGCTGTATAAGGTCTTGTTTTTTTGCGGGACAAGTTTTTAATAGCACCATTTTGAGGGACATATTATTTATTGATTAACTTTTATTAACTTTTATTTGGGGGGAAATAGAAAAAAACCTGAAATTTTGCCACTCTTTTTCGCATCTTAAATCTACGCCGTTTACCGTGTGATATAAATAACACAATAACTTTATTCAGCGGGTTGTTACGATTGCAACGATACCAAATTTGTATAGTTTTTGTATGTTTTACTACTTTTACACAGTAAAAACGCATTTTTTTCAAAATTATTTGTTTTTGTGTCTCCATATTTGAAGAGCCTGTAACATTTTTATTTTTTCGCCGATGCGGTTGTATGAGGGCTTTTTTTTTGTGGGAAGACTTGTAGTTTTTATTGGTACCATTTTGGAGTAGATGCGACTTTTTGATCACTTTTTATAAAAAAAAAATTAAGTCAGGATTCACAGAAAACAGCAATTTTTCCCTAGTTTTTTATTACATTTTTTACGGCGTTCACCGTGCGGGTTAAATAATGTAATAGATTTATAGTTGGGGTCGTTACGGATGCGGCGATACCAAATATGTGTAACTTTTTAACTTTATTTTGTTTTTTTAATAGTAAAGCATTTTGTAAGGGGAAAAGCTGGGTTTTTCATTTTTTTTAAATTAACTTTATTAAACTTTTTTTTCACTTTTTTACTAGTCCCACTAGGGGACTATAATATGCCATTCTGCGATCGCTATTATAATACACTGCAATACTTCTTTATTGCAGTTTATTACTGCCTGTCCGTTTAAAACGGACAGGCATCTGCTAGGTCATGCCTGCGGCATGATCTAGCAGGCATTCACCACAGGCAGACCTGTGGCCCCCGGCTGCCGTGGGAGACACAGACACTCGGCGATCGAGGTGGCAGTGTTTCTAAGGGAAAACATGGTCCAATACCATCTGATGGCGCATGTGGTGCAGGTACATAAAATCTTCATATGGCACCATTTTTTTTTAATACACTTTATTGACAAAGGTATTTGAACACACCTCTTAACCCCTTCGCGCTCAGGTCAGTAATAGTACGTCCTGCTAAGTAGAACGTTCGCGCTCAGGTCAGTACTATTACTGACCTGAGTAAACACGGCGCCATCTTTCCCCGGCGCGTGTCTGAGCTGTGATACCTGCTGTTTCCGACAGCAGGCTATCACAGCTTAGTGTGCAGGGACCGATCTCGGTGGTCCCCGCCGATTAACCCCTTAGAAGCCGCGTTCAATAGCGATCGCGGCTTCTTAGGGGTTAAGCTGCCATCGCCGGCCTGCTACACGATAGCGGGCCGTGATGGCTACTATGGCAACCAGAATCCTAACAATGGACTCTGGCTACGCCATCGACGGAAGCCTAGTGGGTCCCGACAAAATCAGGACCCACTATGCTTGCTGTCAGCGAACAGCTGACAGCTCTAATACACTGCACTACGCATGTAGTGCAGTGTATTAGAATAGCGATCAGAGCCTCCTGCTCTCATGTCCCCTAGTGGGACAAAGTAAAAAAAGTGTGAAAAAGTAAAAAAAAGTTGCGTAAAAATAAGAAAATAAAAGATTTAAAAGTAATAAAAGTAAAAGTCCCCCTTTTTCCATTATCAGTTCTTTATTATTAATAAAAATATATAAATAAACAAATAAACTATACATAATTGGTATCGCCGCGTCCGTAACGTCCTGAACTACAAAACGATGTCGTTATTTATCCCGTGCGGTGAACGCCGTAAGAGAAAATAATAATAAACCGTACCACAATCACAATTGTTTGGTCACTTCACCTCCCAAAAAATGGAATAAAAAGAGATCAAAAAGTCGCATGTACCTAAAAATTGTACTGATCGAAACTACAGTTCGTTACGCAAAAAATAAGTCCTCGCATGGCTTTATTGATGGAAAAATAAAACAGTTATGGCTCTTAGAATAAGGTAACACAAAAAATAAATTATATTTTACAAAATGTATTTTATTGTGCAAACGCCATAAGACATAAAAAAAAACTATAAACATCTGGTATCGCCGTAATCGTATCGCCCCGCAGAATAAAGTGAATATGTCATTTATAGCGCACGGTGAACGCTGTAAAAAAAATTGAATAAAAAACAATAGTAAAATTGCTGTTTTTTTAGTCACCACGCCACCTAAAAATAGAATAAAAACTGATCAAAAAGCCGCATGCACCCCAAGAAAACTACAATGGATTCCTCAAGGGGTCTAGTTTCCAAAAAGGGGTCACTTTTGGGGGGTTTCCACTGTTTTAGCACCACAAGACCTCTTCAAACCGGACATGGTGCCTAATAAATTAAATTAAATTAATTAAATGTCACCTCTACTTTGCTCTAAATTCCTGTGAAACGCCTAAAGGGTTAATAAACTTTTTAAATGCTGTTGTGAATACTTTGAGGGGTCTAGTTTCTGAAATGGGGTGTTTGATAAGGGTGTCTAATATATGGGCCCCTCAAAGCAACTTCAGAACTGAGCTGGAAACTAAAAAATAAAATAAAAATGAGGCAATACTTCGCTTCTTACATTATACTGATAATGAGCCGTGCCCACCCCGAGATGACCCCAGTTTTGACCGTTTGTATAAACGGAGACCCCTATTAGACCGTTTCAGTGCCCGGTTTTCCCAGCATTCACCCCCGAGAAGTGTATTTCTATAGATGAATCCCTGGTACATTTGAAAGGGAGGCTTCAATTCCGCGAGTACCTGCCGGGTAAGAGGGCAAGGTATGGCGTGAAGATGTATAAGCTGCGAGAGTGCATCAGGGTATACCTACAAATTTAGGATATATGAAGGGAAGGACACCAGTTCTCAGCCCCCAGAATGCCCCCCCTTACTGGGAGTTAATACAAAAATTGTGTGGGATTTGGTGCACCCACTGCTGGACCAGGGTTACCACCTCTACCTGGATAATTTTTATACCAGCGTCCCACTCTTCAACTGCCTCGCTTCCAGAAGTCCTGCGGCATGCGGCACGGCTAGAAGAAATCTGAGAGGCCTCCCTACGACTATGCTTGGGCAAACACTCAGAAGGGGTGAGAGCAGGGCACAATCTAGCAGCAACATATTGTGTGTCAAGTACAAGACCAGGGAGATGCCACACCAGTACCCATGTACCTGTACGAGGTACCAGTACAGGGACCCCCAAACTAGACTGCATCCTGGACTACAATAGGTACATGGGAGGGGTGGACTTGTCAGATCAAGTCCTGAAGCCTTACAGTACTTCTGGAAGCGGGGCCACAGGCATCGTACCAGGGCAACACTTTTTAGGAGAAGTTCCCCAAACTGGCAAGAAGGGAAAAAGTCAAAAGAGGTGCAGAGTCTGCTATAAGAGGGGGATAAGGAAGGACACAATATATCAATGTGACGCGTGTCCCGAAAAACCAGAGCTCTGTATGAAAGAGTGTTTTCAAATTTATCATCCATCCCTTTATTTTTAATTTACCCGAGTTTTACTCGCTCTGATCCACTTCGCACAGCTTACCCCTCCTCATCTTTCCCCTCTGAGCCCTGCTGTGTGCCCAGGCAGCTGATAACAGCCACATGTAGGGTATTGCCGTACCCGGGAGAGCCAACATTACAGTTTATGGGGTGTAGGTCTCCGGTGGCACATGCTGGGCACAATATATCGGACACTGACATGGCATATATATAGAAAATTGCAAATCTCACTCTGCACCATCTGCTGCGCATTATCTTTTACACAATACCTGTGGGGTCAAAATGCTCACTACACCTCTAGATGAATTCCTTAAGGGGTGTCGTTTTTAAAACGGGGTCACTTCTCGGGGGTTTCAACTGTACTGATACCTCAGGGGCTTCTGCACACACGACTTAGCACCAGAAAATTCCCAGTAGGCCACATGGTGGTCCTTTCCTTCTGAGCCCTCCCATGGGCCCAAACGGCAGTTTATCACCACAAATAGGGTATTGCCGCACTCAGGACAAATTGGGCAACAAAATGCGGTATTTTATTCCTTGTGAAAATAAGAAATTTTGAGCCAAAACTACCTCTTATTGGAAAAAATAAATTTTTTTTTAATTCACAGCCCAATTCAAATAAATTCTGTGAAAAAACTGTGGGGTCTAAATGGTCACAACACCCATAAATAAATTCTTTGAGGGGTGTAGTTTCCAAAATGGGGTGACTTCTGGTGGGTTTCCATTGCTTTGATACCTTTGGGGCTCTGCAAATGCGACATGGCACCGAAAACCAATCCAGCAAAATCTGGGCTCCAAAGAACACATAGCGCTCCTTTCCTTCTGAGGCCTCCCATGGGCCCAAACGGCAGTTTATCACCACAAATGGGGTATTGCCGCACTCAGGACAAATTGGGCAACAAATTGGGGTATTTTATTCCTTGTGAAAATAAAAAATTTTGAGCCAAAACTACCTCTTATTGGAAAAAATTTCATTTTTTTGAATTCACAGCCCAATTCAAATAAATTCTGTGAAAAAACTGTGGAGTCTAAATGGTCACAACACCCATAAATGAATTCCTTGAGGGGTGTAGTTTCCAAAATGGGGTCACTTCTGGTGGGTTTCCATTGCTTTGATACCTTTGGGGCTCTGCAAATGCGACATGGCACCCGAAAACCAATCCAGCAAAATCTCTGCTCCAAAGAACACATAGCGCTCCTTTCCTTCTAATACCTCCCATGGGCCCAAACGGCAGTTTATGGCCACAAATAGGGTATTGCCGCACTCAGGACAAATTTGGCAACAAAATGGGGTATTTTAATCATTGTGAAAATAAGACATTTTGAGCCAAAACTACATCTTATTGGAAAAAAGTTTTTCTTTTTAAATTCACAGCCCAATTCAAATAAGTTCTGTGAAAAAACTGTGGGGTCTAAATGGTCACAACACCCATAAATAAATTCCTTGAGGGGTTTTGTTTCCAAAATGGGGTCACTTTTGGTGGGTTTCCATTGCTTTGATACCTCTGAGGCTCTGCAAATGCGACATGGCACCCGAAAACCAATACAGCAAAATCTGGACTCCAACAAACACATAGCGCTCCTTTCCTTCTGAGCCCTCCCATGGGCCCAAACGGCAGTTTATCACCACAAATGGGGTATTGCCGCACTCAGGACAAATTGGGCAACAAAATGGGGCATTTTGTTCCCTGTGAAAATAAGAAATTCTGATCAAAAATGACATCTTATTGGAAAAATTGTCATTCTTTTAATTTCACAGCCCAATTCAAATACGCGCTGTGAAAAAACTACGGGGTCAAAATGGTAACAATAACCATAAATTAATTCCTTGAGGGGTGCAGTTTCCAAAATGGGGTCAGTTTTGGGGGATTCCTACTGTTTTGGCACCTCAACACCTCTCCAAACCTGGCATGCTGCCTAAAATATATGCTAATAAAAAAGCACCACCAAAATGCACTAGGTGCTTCTTTGCTTCTGGGGCTTGTGTTTTATTCCACGAGCGCACTAGAGCCACATGTGGGACATTTCTAAAAACTGAAGAATCTGGACAATACATATTTAGTTGTGTTTCTCTGGTAAAACCTTCTTTGTTACAGAAAAAAAATAGAATAAAATTGAAATTCAGAAATAAAAACGAAATTTGCAAATTTCACCTCCACTTTGCTTTAATTCCTGTGAAATGCCTGAAGGGTTAAAAAACTTTCTAAATGCTGTTTTGAATACTTTGAGGGGTCTAGTTTTTAAAATGGGGTGCTTTATGGGGGTTTCTAATACATAGGCCCCTCAAAGCCACTTCAGAACTGAACAGGTACCTTAAAAAAAAGGCTTTTGAAATTTTCTTAAAAATATGAGAAATTGCTGTTTATGTTCTAAGCCTTGTAACGTCCAAGAAAAATAAAATAATGTTCTAAAAACGATGCTAATCTAAAGTAGACATATGGGAAATGTGAACTAGTAACTATTTTGGGTGGTATAACCGTCTGTTTTTCAAGCAGATGCATTTAAATTCTGAAAAATGCTATTTTTTCTAAATTTTCTCTAAATTTTGCAATTTTTCTCAAATAAAGACTGAATATATCGACCAAATTTTACCACGAACATGAAGCCCAATGTGTCACGAGAAAACAATCTCGGAATCGCTTGCATAGGTTTAAGCATTCCGACGTTATTACCACATAAAGTGAAATATGTCAGATTTGAAAAATGGGCTCTGAGCCTTAAGGCCCAAACTAGGCTGCGTCCTTAAGGGGTTAATCATTGAATTCAGATGTTTTATTCAGTCCCGACATCTCCTTCCCCCTCACCATGGTTGCTTTCTCTACCAATCAATTAGGTGTCATTTTTTTAATTTTTTTTTTGTAACGCGAGAATAAAACCATTAGTACATTTTACAAGCAATATAGTTCTATAAAGTAGTTAACATAACAATAAATTGAAATTAAATAAAGGAAAGAGGTCATTACCTTACTAAAACAGATTGTATAACTGAGGCTAATGAGACTATGTGGTGACATCATGAACAGCCTCCTCTTAATGATAATGCCACACCCCCTGTAGATAGTGCCACTCCCCCTTGTCGATACTGCCACAAGCCCCCCTGAAGATAGTGCCACACAGGCCTCTGTGGTAGATAGTGCCACACAGCCCTCCGTTGTAGATAGTGCCACACAGCCCCCTCTTGTACATACTATCACACAGCCCCCCTTGTAGATCGTGCCACAAAGCCCCCCTTGAAGATAGTGCCACACAGCCACCCCTTGTAGATAGCGAAACATAGCCCCCTTTGTAGATGGTGACACACAGCCTCCAAACAAAATAAAAAAAAAACTTGTACTCACCTAGTACTGTTCCTGTGAAGAATGTAGCCTCCTCAGTAGCCTATGAGCTGGATCCTTTTGTAGGCTGCCATAATCCATTGACATCATTGCGCCAGCCTATGCCGGTATCCTGTACCAGCACCTTAGTGAATGCCGGAGCAGGGAGTTAGATCTTTGCTCTGCGATAGTATTCAATGGTATCTGCGTCTTAACCCCTTCCCACTGCAGCCATTTTTCGGATTTTCGCTTTTGTTTTTTCCTCCCGACCTTCCAAAAGCCATAACTCTTTTATTTTTCCATCAATATTGCTGTATGAGGGTTCGTTTTTTGCGGGACGAGTTGTAGATTTTCATGGCAGTGAATTTAGCTGTATGAGGGCTTATTTTTTGCGGGGCGAATTGTAATTTATACCATTTTGGGGTATGTGAGTTTTTGATCACCTTTTATTCCATTTTTTTGTGGGAGAAGACGAGACCAAAAAACAGCAATTCTGATGTTTTTAATTTTTTACGGTGTTCACCATGCCGTCTAAATAATGATATATTGTAATAGTTCAGACTTTTACGGACGCGTTGATACGAGTTATGGTAGCTTTTTTTTTTTTTTTACATTGTGCTTGAGGGAAAATGGGAAAAGTTTTTTTTTTTTGAGCTTTTAATTTTTTTATTATTTGTTAAAAAAACTTTATTTGACTGTTTTTTACTTTTTTTACTTGTTCCCCTAGGGGACTTTAACCGGCGATATCGCTTGCACGATATACTGCAATACTAATGTATTGCAGTATATCGTGATTCTGACAGTCTCCTATGAAGCCCTGCCGGAGGCAGGGCTTCATAGGAGTACAAAGAAGGTGGACCTGGGGGACATCGTCAGGCCCCCAGGCTGTCATGCCTACCAAGGGCACCCCCCCAATCTCGCTGCGGAGGGGCCGTTGGGACGTTACAGGGGGTCGCCCCCCTGGTTTTTGTCATTTAAATGCCGCGATCGCTATTGAACGCGGCATTTAACGGGTTAAACAAGCTGGATCGCGCTCGAACGGGATCCCGCTCGTTACCCGGAAGTGTCGGCTGTAATACACAGCGG
Organism: Rhinoderma darwinii; assembly: GCF_050947455.1. Lineage (NCBI taxonomy): Eukaryota > Metazoa > Chordata > Amphibia > Anura > Rhinodermatidae > Rhinoderma > Rhinoderma darwinii. Next base: position 141,054,344 of record NC_134688.1, read on the forward strand.
ACACACTCGCTCTATGGAGCGGGCTCAGCCCATGAGCCCGCTCCATATTCCCCCACCTGGCGTGCGCCGTATATATATGGCGGATGTCGGGAAGGGGTTAAGGACGCAGATACATTTGAATGTGGCAGTCGCCCGGGGATGCCGGGAATGAGGGGGCAGCACATTACGGGCTGGGCAGCGCATGCCTCGAGCCCTTCAGTAGCAGCTCATTCTTCCCTCCTAGTTGCTCCAGGGGCACATGTGTATAAAATCAAGCACTTAGCCATGCACTCGCTTTTAAAAACATTTGGGAAAGAAAATGTCATTGTAAAGAGCTCACTGATTTCCAGGCTGTACTGTAAAATTATGCCACCACTGCAATAAGTCAGTTTGTATAATTTCTTCCCTCCTAGTTATTCCATGATCAACTGTGAGTGGCATTATTGCATAGTGGAAGCGTTTATGACCCACAGCAACTCAGTCCCAAAGTGGAAAATTACGTAAAGTTATAGAGTGAGGTCGCGGAGTGCTGAAGCACATAGTGCATAAAAATCCACAACACTCTGCTGACTCCACTGACATTAACATCTACACAAAAACTATGCATCGGGAGCTTCATAGCATCGGGAGTCTTACATCACCAAGCACATCGCCAAGCGTCAGATCGAGTGGTGTAAAGCACGATTTGCCACTGGACTCTGAAGCAGTGGAAACGTGTTCTGTGGAGTGACGAATCACCCTTCTCTATCTGGCAGTCCGAGGGACGAGTCTGGGCTTTGTGAATTCCAGGAGAACTTTACCTCCCGGACTGCATTGTGCAAACTGTAAAGTTTGGTGAAGGAGGGATAATGCTTTGAGGTTGATATTTCAGGAATTGGCCTATGCTTCAGTGTACAATACATTTTGTACAATTGTATGCTTCCAATTTTGTAGGAACAGTTTGGGGAAGGCCCTTTTCAGTTTCAGCATGACTGTGCCCCAGTGCACAAAGCAAGGTCCATGGCAAGGTTTAACTCATTAAATGTTGCGGTCAATAGCAACCGCTGCATTTAAATCGTTAGAAGGGGGGCGACCCCCTCTAGCAGCTCATCGCGTCCCCCGCAATGCAATCGCGGGGTGGTGATGGATGCTATGGCTGCCTAAGCGCCCAATGAAGGCCCCCAGGTCTGCCATCTTTGTGCTCCTATTAAGCCCTGTCTCTGGCAGGGCTTAAGGGCACGTTCAGACATGGCGGAATTGCTGTGGAAATCCGCAGCAGACAGAGTGTCCATTGGTTTCCACACCTTTTTAGTTATCTTCGTGCAGACGTTGCGGAAAATTCTGCTGCGGACCATAGGCTGCGGTGCGGAATTTTCTGTCCGCACCATACACTGTCTGTTGCGGGCTTGATGCGTACTTGTTGCGAAATTTCTCCATTGACTTCAATGGAGTTTCAAAATTACGCAATGAGATCCGCAGATGTAATGTGTGTTGCATTGCGGATTGCTTTCAGGAACAGGATATTTCATCATTCTGGCTGGACCTATGTGTGTCGAGGTCTATACCCAGACTGGGATGGAATGTTTGAAAGAGAGCAGGGTGTGATCTACACCTGAATCCGCAACGACAAATCCGCAGCATTTTACTTAACATTTTAGCCAAATCCACAACGGAATCTGCAACGGATTATGTGCGTCATTGAATCAGACAGTGTCTGCAGAATTCTGCCACGTCTGAACATGCCCTTATAGAAGCCTGTCAGAAAGACGATATACTGCCATACATTAGTATTGCAGTATATTGTGCAAGTGATCCAACAATCGCTGGTTGAAGTCCCCTTGGGGGACTAATAAAAAAATGTAAATATTAGTAATATAAAGGGTTTTTTTATGTAAAAGAAATAAAAAATTCAAAGTTAAAAAAAAAACTGTTTTCCCATTTTCCTCCAGAGAATAGTAAAAAAAAATAAAAAATATATATATATAATTGGTATCGCCGCATCCATAAAAGTCTGAACTATTACAGTATATCATTATTTAACCCACACGTGTACGCCGTAAAAATAAATAAATGTAAATGCCAGAATCGCTATTTTTTGGTACCTCATCTCCCACAAAAAATGGAATAAAAAGTTATCAAAATATTGCATGTACCCCAAAATGGTATCATTAAAAACTACAGCTTATCCCGCAAAAAATAAGCCCTCAAACCACTTAATCGATGAAAAAATAAAAAAGTTACGGCTCTCAGAATTTGGCGACAAAAAATAAATAAAAATTTTTCGACTTAGTTTTTTACTTGTAAAATATAGAAAAAACTATAAATATTTGGTATCGCCGTAATTGTATTGACCCGCAGAATAAAGTTAACATGTGGTTTTAATTGCACAGTGATTACCGTAAAAACGAAGCGCAAAAAACAATGGCGGAATTGCAGTTTTTTTTACTTTCTACCCCACAATTTTTTTTTTACAATTTCCTAGTACATTATATGGCACAATAAATGGCGCTCCAAAAAACTATAACTCATTCCGCAAAAATCAAGCCCTCATAGGACTATATCGACGGAAAAAGAAAAAAGTTATGGCTACGTGGGTAGGAAAAAACTAAAATTTAAATCTGAAAGTTGTTTACGACGGGAGGCTATGTAAACTTTTGAAAGGCAAATTGTTTTCTAAACCCTTCGTGCACCATGACGTGCAGTTATGTCCTGGTGCAGGGGTTGATGTTTGGAGTGCGCTCAGCATGTGAGCGGGTGTCAGCTGTGTTTTACAGCTGGCACACGGGACTAAAGGCCAGGAAAAGCGATTCCGTTTAACCCCTCAAATACTGCGATCAATCGTGACCGCAGCATCTGAGATGTTAAAAAGAGGCGGTTGTTACGGCAGCCCAGGGGCCTAATAAAGGCCCCCAGGACTGCCTTCACTCTGCCTCTGTTAATCCCTGCCTGTGGCAGAGCTTAACAGAAGCCTGTAAAAATGATTATACACTGCAATACAATAGTATTACAGTGAATTGTTGTCCCTAGGGGGACTAATGAAATGTGTAGAAAAAAAGTGAAATAAAGCTTTTAGTAGTGAAAAAAATATATATATTAAAAGTTATAAAAAAAAAACCTTTTCCCATTTTTCCTCTAAAGTAATGTAAAAAAAAAACAGTAAACAAAACTGGTATTGCTGAGTCCGTAAAAGTCTGAACTATTACAATATAGTTTTATTTAATGCACACAGTGAACGCCGTAAAAAATAAAAAAATGAAGACGCCAAAATCATTGTTCTTTAGTCAATTTAAAAAAAGTCTACTAATAAGTGATCAAAAAGCTGTATGTACCAAAAATGGTACCGATAAAAACTACAACTAGTTTCCCGACATTTCCTTCCCCCTCGCCATGTTTGCTTTCCCTAACAATCAATGAAATTGTATTAATTTTTCACTTTTTTTTTATGTAACTTGAGCATAAAATCATTTGTACATTGACAAGCAATATAGCTATATAAGGGAGTTACCATAACAATAAATTAAAAGAAAACAAATGAAAGAGATCACACACAGCGCCCTGTAGATAGCACCACACACAGCCCCCATGTAGATAGCTCCACAAACAGCATCCTGTAGATAGTGCCACACACGGCCCCCCTCTTGTAGATGGTGCCACACACAGCCCCACCTTGAAGATAGTGCCACACACAGCCCCCCCGTAGATGGTGGTCCACGCAGGGAATTCCGGACGAAAAACAGCACCAAGTTGTGGTGCAGTCTTTCGGCCAGGATGTATACTGCGGAAAACAGCAGTTGAAAAAAGACCCTATACTTACACTTAGCCATGGCGATGCATCCCTCTGACATCCTGCAGCCCGGCCTCCTGGGATGACATTTCATCCCATGTGACCACTGCAGCCTGTGATTGGCTACAACAGTCACATGGGATGAAACGTTATCACTGGAGGCCTGACTGGACGCTGAAGCATAGACATCTGGGTAAGTATAATATTTTTTCTGAGTTGCAATGCAGCTTTTCCACCGCAAAAATTGCAACATTTGCCTATTTGTTGCAGGTTTTACCTCTCCACTGAATTTGATGGGGAAAACTCGCAACACAAAACCAGCGATTCTGAAGCATAAATTAACATGCTGCAGATTTAAAAAACTGCATCACAGGTCAGTTTATGAACAGTTTTCAAGCAGAGTTTTTATTGTGTGGGAATAAGATTTCATCCACTTTGCTGCACTATATTAGGGCTATTTCTGTTGAAAATAGCAGACTTTCCGGTGCAGCAAAAGCACACCATTTCCGAAAATCATGCACCGCAGGTCAATCTCGGATCAGAAGTTTTATGTAGCGGGTGGATGACATTTTTAAACCTCATCCACTATGCTCCTACTGTATTCTGCTGCGTTTTTTCCATCTGCAATTCTGGAAGGAATAAACACAGCAATCCCGCAGCGTGTGAACCAGTACTTCCACTGCAGATTTTCCACAATGACATCTGTTGCGAAAAATCCACAGTGTTTTCTGCTATGTGGGTGACATACCCTGAAGAATGTTACATGCTGGTTTTGCAGCTGATTTCAATGCATATTTTGGAGCAGATTTCACCTCTTGCTTAGCATTGTACTTCCGTTGCAGATTTTCGGTGCTGATTCCACATAAAAATGTGTAACCATTCCAATCTAATCCACCACATGGCCTGTGGTGAAATTGAATTCCTATATGTGTATCAGTCGCTATGTAGTAACAATAGCTAATAATTTAGCTAATAACCTTATATTAGGGAATTGCTTTAGCTACGATAAGCTGATATTTCACGTTTTTTAAGAAAATATTTATGACATCATAAATAATCTCTTATTACATATCATATAATATCATACAAATTATTTAAATTTTTGTTTTAATGTAAGTTTGAGATTGGCCAGTAATTAAAGCAGGTATGGCTTTATATTATCTTATGTGTTTCTTGGCTATTCTTCGAGTAGTAGCACCGGCATATACGTGCATATATACGTGTATATATATCACTATAGTTTAATAGCGCCTGGACATTTGCAGTCAATGCAGCAAGCTTCAGTGAGAGAAAGCAATGAACATAAAATGCTAATGCCGTGTTCTCAGACATGACTTGCATGAGATTAGAAGGGATGCGTTTGTCGTTTACCACCTGGTTGTAAGTTAAGCACCACACAGGCAATGCATACCATAAGTTTAGAAGCTGTGAAATAAAATGTTAATGGCCAGAGAATCTAAGAGCCATTTGGTATCTGGCACTTGTGCGTGAATTGAGACAGCCTGAGGTGAAACCTTTTTTCAAATTTCAAAGTGTATTTTCAGCAATATGCAATGGATTGGATCCAAAGTAACGCCCGGGGCTCCGACAGTGAGCTGTGTTTTTATTTTGGACAGCAATGAATGAAGTATTTAACTCTATGGATTTTTCTTTTTTTAATAAGATTTTATCAGAAACAATGGGACCTAGTCAGTAAATGCCTCTAGAGGTTCATTTTACATATACCTTTAGCTCCTGTCTCTAAATTTACTGTTGCATGAAATAACATCATAAACTTGCAATGCATCCAATGGTACACACAACTCATTTACAATAAAAGTGAAGTATCATTTTGGAGCCGCTGTAGTCATAGTTGTTCCCTAACATAATATTGTTATAATAACTCTTTGATCCAATTTTAATGTTCCCATTCTTGTTTGTGACCATGCAGAATGCAGGTAGTAGTCTCCTCCAGCACAGCAAAACAGCCCTTGTAACTTGCAGCACATTGTGGGAATACCGTGACTACTGGGATCGGCATTTGGACAATTCTATTTTGCTGATACTTCCAGTAAGGAAACGCACAATGTGCTGGTTATTATTGGGTCACACGATCGTTATTTAATTCCCTTGCAGGGTATAGCTCTTCATTCATTGTCTGGTTTACACAAGTCTATTTCATGTCCATATCAGGCTAGGTTCACACGGTATTCAGCATGATGTTTGGCAGGAACAATTGAAACGTGCTGCTGAGTATTCGCAACTACATGCTTATATAGTGGCATTGTAAGCCAGTATCTCCCATTAAAAAAAAAAAGCCTATATCTGAATGCAGTTGTATTAAAATGTTTTCAACTAACTATGCTTTTCAATACAGTCCAGAAAGGTAAACCGAAGTATGCCAGTCATACGCATGCCAAATAGATTTTTACATATGTTTGGCTAACAAATTCAATGCAATACCGTGACATGACAGGCCGTAATTGACATCACAACCACTTGGTGGCCACACATAGACCATATAGCAAAGAAATCCTGTGAGTATTGCAAAATCATGTTTTTGTTTTTTCAAAGCTGGTAATTTCCTGCCGTATATCTCCCATATATTTCCCAGGGAATACACCGAACATAGAGGCCAAACGAAGTTTGAACCTAGCCTTACTCCAGTATTTTGAAGTTCATAAATACAGAGCTTATGTTAGCCAATGCAAGTATTCTCATGGCTAGACCTTGTTACATCTGTAATGTAATATACAGTCCGCATTTTAAATACTCAAATACCACATTTTTACAACCGAGTATATCAACGGAATATAAAAAAATATGCAACCTCTTATTTTCATTTTTTTTAATTTATATTTCTGTCTGTTTATGAACCATATTTGTAACTGCACTGTATATGGAAAATATAGATAATATAGATAAAAAATATTCAACTTAAAAATCAATACAGATATGTGACAGTCACAAATGCCGATGTAAGTATGGACAGAACATATATCTATATTTACTTAAATATTTTAACTGTATATGATTAGACTCATATGAATGAGGTTTAATACGTTTGCTGGTAAGTGACATTAGAGAGGGTCTGTTAGGCTAAATTCACACCATGTTTGTACATACGGTTGACAGTTTATGTTTGAAACAAACAAAAAAGGTGTCAGGACATAGTTTATACTGTATAGTATTGTATAGTATCTATAGTATTCTATGGGGCAGACATTTGCAAAAAAAAGTATCCTTTTGGCATACACCCGGCCGGTTTATGTCGGGATACTTTTTTTGACTATATAGAAAAACATGAGTTGCCGATCATTTTAAACAGGACACCACAGAAAATATAAAAATATATACGCTTAGATCAACGTCTGAAGAGACACAGACATGATGTGATCTGTGATGTGAAGTTCTATCCCACCAGTGCAAGCAAACCCTCAAAAGCAAATCACAGCTTCCTGTCTCTGGATATTCTGGAATAATTCTTGCAATACCCCACTACAATCACTAAAACTCATGACTTGTATAAATTATGACAAATTCTATTGTACTAGTTTAACATTTATAATATTTACAATTATTATTTAAATTATACATTTATTTATTGAAACATTTTTAATAATATATTTTTTATGCATTTATATATTTTCCCAGCAAAATTTCTAATGCCATTGAAAAACAAAATAGTTAAAAATATAGCCAATAGTAAGAAATGCTCATTTAAATTGTAAGACGTGGCATATTTACGTAGGATTTGTGATACGGTTTCCGCATCGCATATTCGCTGTAGTTTACAGTACAATATTTGTGGATGGGGTTTTCAAAACCCCATCCACATGTAGCAGAAAAAAAATCCATAATGAAAGAGCATGCTGCGGATTTGGACCCCTCTTTATTTAGCAACTAACATGGAATGAGCCTCTGGCTAGCCTAGTGGGTTTGGCCATGAACGATTCCTAGTGGGCGGAGCTACCACTGAGCCTCTGAAGCAGACCTATCAGCATGAGGCTGATACACAATGATACCTATCACTGGCTGTACTCCCCTGGATAATCCTGCCTGCCATAAATGGGAGATAGATGCGGTACCTCCTCTTGGACCCGCATCTATCTCTAGAACAGGGCCCCCAAACCCCGCTCTGTCACTGTGTGTTACGGCGGACGCCTCTGATTCCCGACTATGAAGGAGAAAACAGTAACAGGCCAAAATGTGTCAAATTTATTAAAAGGCGATTGTCTCTTAATAAATATAGTGCGTCTTACTCCTGTGGGCTTCTAAGACTGGTGTATGAAATGCTAGTCATAGTAAATCTTGGCCTTTGTGTTTGTGCCTGAAAATCTATTTTGACCAGACCATTACTGAACGTACGTTGTTTTTTTTTGCTTCATATTGGTAAGATGTTAACTCTACTGCGAATGCGCCGATTATGTCCCACTAATCCATGCAGTAGAGCCGGTTCGACCCGTGAAACCTTAATGACCCTGTCAATCAGAGAAGGAAGGGAGGGAGGGACTGACTGGACGGGACGGGACGGACGGTGACGCCCTCACTGCTCCAAAATGCACATTTGTATATGAAAAATAAAGTTAGATTTCTGCAACAGTGCCACTCAGCTGAAAAAATGAAAACAGCGTTATATACCGGTGAGGCTACACTATATCACTGTGCTGCTGCTTTTATAGGGCAATTTCTGGTGACCGACTCCCTTTAAAGATAGAGTTAGGTTATGTAAACAGTACATTGTCCATCTGATAGTTTTTGTTTCTTTTAAGACTGGATTGCAAACTGGATACCAAGGTTTATTTACATTTTCCAATTTATTCTACTATATTGGTGGATCCTTAACTATCAGTCACAATTAATTCTCGTTGACATCCCTTTTTAACTGGTTTGCTAAATTCCTATTTCTAATCATTTTCTTAGTGCAAAAATAGTTAAATTATATTATTTCAATGCATGTAACAGATAGTAGTCCTCTTCAAATCATCTAAATTCACTTTAAGAATGGGGGAAAAAATGTACCAATGCAGACTATTATATTGAAATAAAATGTAAAAATAGGATGTACCATCTAAACAGACTACAGGTAAAATGGAAGAAAAAAGATGACCACTACCTATTACATATAATTAGTCCTATATAAATTAATGGGTCCGTTAATGGCCCTTTAAACAAAAACATTTACTTACCGTACGCAAGCTTTATTTATTTCTATACATGCTAATATATGCACAAAGGAAAAAGTAATTATACAGGTAGGCAGAGGTAAATGAATGATTACGATAGCTAAATAAGTATCTAAAGAGGTGTCAATTTAAGGAAAAAATCAGAAAAGACTAATTAAAAGGGGCAGGAAATTTCTCACAGAATATGTGTTTGAATTTGAACATAATAAAGTTTATAGATTTTAACACTTGCAACTGCAACCAAGAAGGTGTACCGACTACAACCAATATACGTAATTTAGACAAAGATACCTAGCTACCCACAGCTGACTATGAACCCGAACATGATAGGTCATACCGATTCTTTCTCTGGCCATTTAATATTGTTACCTGTCACATGTACATTCACATGCGGCAGATTTGTTGCAAAAATGTCTGCATCTGTCTCATTCATTTGAATAGGGATGACAGAAATCCATGTGCATGCTGCTGAAACAAATCCATTCAGATGAATTGCAATGGATTTTCAATCCCATAATTTTTTACAACAAATCTGCTGCATGTGAAAGTGGCCTTACTCCTTATTTGTTAAATTATTTTAATTCCTAGGATATATTTTTATTATCACTCCAACAAAAAAAGAAGCAACAATGCAAATACTGTTTTGTATTTACAGCTCCTTTATGGATTTATGTGTCTCCATAGTTACAGACTACAGACAAACTTTTTGTGTAGTCTAATCATACAGTCATCTCCGCATAATCTGTCCCGTGCTTCTTGCTTATCTAGTGAACGTATGTTAGCATGAAGTAGAGAATAGAGTATGATTGCATGACCAGACTAAATAGGGTTTCCTTGTAGTCTGTAACCATGGAGACACATAGATCTACATAGGAGCTGTAGATACAAAATGGTGGAAGACAGGTGTATTGGACAAATGATTATTAAATATAACTGTGACTGTAAGACCATCAGGGAAAACAGATGGTCAGTTTACCATCAGCTTGTACTCATACAGATATTATTGTGCACAGACGAGGGCAGAAGAAAACCCCAAATAATGCAATGTAAAAATTGAATTTAGCTCTGAGCATAGATTAAAAAGCTCCTCATTCGGTCCATTAAAACCACCATGATAGCAGCATGGACCAGTGGATTTTTGAGGAATCGCATAGGTTTTGTGAAGTATATAAAAAAGGATTATTAATATTATTAGGGCCAGTTCACACAGAGTTTTTTTACATGTTTTTTTTGACACGGAAACCGCGTGGGAAAATGCGCCAAAAAACAGCCGAAAATGCCTCCCATTGATTTCAATGAGAGGTGGAGGCGTATTTTTCCCGCAAGGGGAAAAACCGGCTCGCGCTGAAAAGAAGGGATATGCCCCATCTTTGGGCGTTTGCGCTTCTGACCTCCCATTGACATCAATGAGAGGCAGAAGAAGCGTATTTCGCAGCGTTTTTTTGCCCGCAGTGCTTAATGGCCGTGGGTGAAAAACGCTGTGAAAAACGCTGTGAAAATCAGTGTGCGGGCAGCGAAAAATCTGCCTCAAAATCCTGTTTGGAATGGGAGGCAGAAGAAGCGTATTTCACAGAGTTTTTTTGCCTGCAGCACTTAATGGCTGCGGGTGAAAAACGCTGCGAAAAACGATGCGAAAATCAGTGTGCAGGCAGAGCAAAATCTGCCTCAAAATTCCAAACAGGATTTTGAGGCAGATTTTCTGCCTGCAAAATACTCCGTGTGAACCCAGCCTTAATAAGATTTATTCCACCACAAGACACACTTTAAGGCTGGATTCACACGAACGTTGCGTTTTTGCGCGCGTGAAAAACGCGCCGTTTCGGTTGCGTTGGAGTTGCGTGTGGCATCCGTTTGGGCAGCGTGATAGCGTATTTAACGCGCGTATGGCATGCGTTTTTTACGCGCGTCAAAACAACGGAGGGTGGAGTAATGGAGAGGGCAGCCTACAAAAAGACACCTTCTCCAACACCTGCTTGCTGTGAGCACATGTTCGCATCAAGATTTCACGTTACCTCACACTTTGGCCCGTGTTTGTTGTTTTTGGGTGGTTTTACAGGTTAAAAAACTACTATTGCTGCAGATGTCAGTTTAAACTGTGCGCATGTGCTCAGAAAGTGAAAAGCCACTTCCTGGTTTGTAGTTGTTTTGTCTAGTCTGCTCAACTCATTTACATAGATTTAACAAGTGTTGCGTGAAAAACGCTGTGCGTACAGAGGTGCTTCCGTGTGCCCTGCGTTGTTTTCACGCACCCATTGACTTCAATGGGTGCGTGATGCGTTGAAAACGCTGAATCAACGGACATGTCGTGCCTTTTTGGCAACGGAGCAACGCTGCGCAAAAACCACGCACATGTCTGCACGGCCCCATAGACTAATATAGGTCCGGGCAACGCGCGTGAAAATCACGCGCGTTGCACGCGTGTATTTTACGTTCGTCTGAATAAAGCCTTAGGGTAAGGGCAGATTCACACGAACGTTGCGTTTTTGCGCACGCAAACAACGCGGCATTTTGCGAGCGCAAAAACCATTTGACAGCTGCGTGTGTCATGCGTGTCTGATGCGCGGCTGCGTGATTTTCGCGCAGCCGGCATCATAGAGATGAGGCTTGTCGATGCCCGTCACTGTCCAAGGTGCTGAAAGAGCTAAATCTTTCAGCACCCTTGACAGTGAATGCCGAACACAACAGCGAAAAACATGTAAAAAAAAAGATAAAGTTCCTACTTACCGAGAACTTCCCGGCCGTTGCCTTGGTGACGCGTCCTTGGTGACGCGTCCATGGTGACGCGCCTCTCTTGACATCGGGCCCCACCTCCCTGGATGACGCGGCAGTCCAAGTGACCGCTGCAGCCTGTGATTGGCTGCAGCCTGTGCTTGGCCTGTGATTGGCTGGAGCTGTCACTTGAACTGAAGTGTCATCCCGGGAGGTCGGACTGCAGGAAGGAGACAGGAGTAATCGGTAAGTTAGAACTTCGTTTTTTTTTTACAGGTTCATGTATTTTGGGATCACAAGTCACTGTCCATGGTGCTGAAACAGTTTAACTCTTTCAGCACCATGCACAGTGAATGTCTCCCGACGTCGCGGACCGGAAATTTTTTGGCCGGGTTCAGCCAAAACGAGTTTGGCCGAACCCGGTGAAGTTAGCTTCGGTTGTCGGGGTTCACTCCTCGCAAAGACACTCCGTTTGGATGCTTGGAAACAGAAAAGCACGTGGTGCTTTTCTGTTTCCATTCATCCTTTTGACAGCTGTTGCGCAAACACGCAGTTCGCACGGAAGTGCTTCCGTGCGACATGCGTGGTTTTCACGCACCCATTGACTTCAATGGGTGCGTGATGCGTGAAATACGCAGAGTTATTGAACCTGTCGCGTATTTTGCGCAGCGAACAAACGCTGCGCAAAATACACGGACTGTGTGTACTGCCCCATAGACTTCTATAGGGCATTGCGTGCCGCGCGAAAACCACGCGCCCTACACGCTGCCAAATCACGCTCGTGTGAATCCCCCCTAAGGCCATATGAAGCGGCCCTGACACGGTCACGACGCATCCAACAACCGTGCCAGCACCATGTTCAGAGCAGCTGTTAAATACCCTGTTAATGGCCACGTGTTATTGCAGGTAAAATGGCCCTCTACCTGCAAAATCGTGCGGCCCTAAAGTGTGTAATAATTAATGGCCGCACGATTTTGCAGATATAGGGCCGTTTTACTCGCATTAATGCGCAGCCATTAACAGGGTGATTGACAGCCGCGCCGAACATGGTGCCGGTGCGGTTGTTGGCCGCGTCCATGTGGCCTTACCCTTATAGTCTGCAATAGGGTAATTTAAAACATCTTGCAGTTTGAATAATGACTCACAATAACAGCAACACTACTTCTTCCTCTTCCTGCAGCCACAGAAGCAGGTGTGGTTTATAGGCAGGGAAAAATGGCAAATGCCCAGGGTTCTTCACATCCTTGATACCTCAAGCACCTCCCAAACACTTCCAGCAGCAAGACATGGGAGTTTGGTACGTTTTTATGTGTGCCTCCAACAATCCAAAAGTTTGAATATATGACAAAAGTGAATATGCAGCTTTACTTATACATTACTAAGGGTTGGAGGCCCCTTCTCTCTGTGTGCCCCAAAGAAAGAGAAAGGCCCCCAGCACAGACTGCAGATTGTGTTGCAGAAACCTCTGAGACTGAAAATCAGTTTCATTCATCCAAATAGGGTTATTTCTGCAGCAAACACTAAATCTGCATCGTATGCTGGTGCATTATGCCCCATCTGCCAGCATTGCTACTAGAGGAAATCCAGTAGACGAGCGTGCATGTATATTGCCACTGCTAGACAACACTAGGTCTGCTTATCTCCAGGGGAATAAAGCATGAGGGATGTTAAAATACCACATCCCTATCTATATGTACCTCAACAGCAGACATCGGGGGTCATCCAGGCTGCTCCATTACATACTAGATTATAAGCAGATTCTGTTCCTAATCGAGGGGCTTGACATTTGACAACATATTTCTAATGTGTACGGACGCAGCCTAGTTTGGGCCTTAAGGCTCAGAGCCCATTTTTCAAATCGGACATATTTCACTTTATGTTGTAATAACGTCGGAATGCTTAAACCTATCCAAGCGATTCTGAGAATGTTTCCTCATGAGACATTTGGCTTTATGTTAGTGGTACAATTTGGTCGATATATTCAGTGTTTATTTGTGAAAAATTGCTAAATTTAGAGAAAATGTTTAAAAAAATAGCATTTTTCTGAATTTAAATGCATCTGCTTGTAAAACAGATGGTTATACCACCCAAAATAGTTACTAGTTCACATTTCCCATATGTCTACTATAGATTGGCATCGTTTTTTGAACATTCTTTTATTTTTCTTGGATGTTACAAGGCTTAGAAAATAAACAGCAATTTCTCATATTTTTAAGAAAATATCAAAATACTTTTTTTTAAGGTACCTGTTCAGTTCTGAAGTGGCTTTGAGGGGCCTATGTATTAGAAACCCCCATAAACACCCCATTTGAAAAACTAGACCCCTCAAAGTATTCAAAACAGCATTTAGAAAGGTGTTGTGTTTTTTTAACCCTTTAGGCATTTCACAGGAATTAAAGAAAAGTGGAGGTGAAATTTGCAAATTTCATTTTTCTTGCTGAATTTAAATTTTATTCAATTTTTTTTCTGTAACACGGAAAGTTTTACTAGAGAAACACTACTAAATATGTATTGTCCAGATTCTGCAGTTTTTAGAAATGTCCCAAATGTGGCTCTAGTGTGCTCGTGGACTAAAACACAAGCCCCAGAAGGAAAGAAGCACCTAGTGCATTTTGGGGCCTCTTTTTTATTAGAATATATTTTAGGCAGCATGCCAGGTTTGAAGAGGTGTTGAGGTGCCAAAAAAAGTAGGAATCCCCCATTTTGGAAACTGCACCCCTCAAGGAATTAATTTATGGTTGTTGTTACCATTTTGACCACACAGTTTTTACACAGCATGTATTTGAATTGGGCTGTAAAATTTAAAAAATGACATTTTTTCCAATAAGATGTCATTTTTCATCAAAATGTCTTATTTTCACAGGGAACAACATACCCCATTTTGTTGCCCAATTTCTCTTGAGTGCAGCAATACCCCATTTGTGGTGATAAACTGCCTTTTGGGCCCATGGGAGGGCTCAGAATGAAAGGACCACCATTTGGCCTACTGGGGATTTTCAGGTGCAAAGTCATGTATGCAGAAGCCCCTCAGGTACCAGTACAGTGGAAACCAACAAGAAGTGACCCCATTTTAAAAACGTCACCCTTAAGGCATTCATCTAGAGGTGTCGTGAGCATTTTAACTAGAGACATACACCCCATAAACTGTAATGTGGGTTCTCGCATGTACGGCAATACGCTACATGTGGCTGTTATCAGCTGCCTGGGCACACAGCAGGGCTCAGAAGGGAAATATGAGGGGGATAAGCTGTGCAGAGTGCATCAGGGTAAGTAAAACTGGGGTAGATTAAAAATCATGGGATGTATGATAAATTTTAAAACACTTTCATACATCTGTATGATGTGCACGGCCAGCTTCTTATACTACACCGCATGGCGCTGTAGGGCTTCAGGACTTGATCTGACAAGTCCACCCCGCCAATGTACCTATTGTAGTCCAGAATACAGTCTGGTTTGGGGGTCTCTGTACTGGTACCTCGTACAGGTACATGGGTACTGGTTGTCAATACAAGGACATCTCTCTTGTCCTTGTACTTGACACACAATATGTTGCTGCTAGAATGTGCCCTGCTCTCACCCCTTCTTGTTTGCCCAAGCAGAGTCTTATGGAGGCCTCTCAGATTTCTTCTAGCAGTGCCGCATGCCGCAGTACTTCTGGAAGCGGGGCACTTGAAGAGTGGGACGCTGGTATAAAAATTATCCAGCTAGAGGTGGTAACCCTGGTCCAGCAGAGGGTGCACCAAATCCCACACTATTTTTTCATTAACTCCCAGTAAGGGGGGGGCATTCTGGGGGCTGAATACTGGTGTCCTTCCCTTCATATATTCTAAATTTATAGGTATACCCTAATGCACTCTCGCACAACTTATACATCTTCACGCCAATACACTTGCGTAGTGCAGTGTATTGGAGCTGATGGAATTTTGAGGCAGATTTTAAATTGACAGCGTTATTTGAGGCAAAACAGCACTCCAAACGAGTGTCGCATGTTTTTTCTGCCTCCTATTAATTTCAATTAGAGCTCAGAGGTGGAAACCACTTGAAGACCATCAGCCCCCACTTAAAGCAAAATGACCATCAGCCCGCCACTCTCACTAAAATGACCATCAGCCTGCCACTCACAGATGTCCCCTGTGTATAGTGCCACACAGCCTCCGTTAGGGAGTGCCACACAGCCCCCTGTGGGGAGTGCCACACAGCCCCCTTGTAGGTTGTGCCACAGAGCCCCCTTTTAGGTAGTGCCACACAGCCCCCTGTAGGTAGTGCCACACAGCCCCCTTGTAGGTAGTGCCACACAGCCCCCTGTAAATAGTGCTACACACCCCCTGTAAATAGTGTCACAGACCCCCCTTGTAGGTAGTGCCACACAGCCCCCTTGTAGATAGTGCCACATAGCCCCCTTGTAGGTAGTGCCACAGTGCCCACTTGTAGGTTGTGTCACAGAGCCCCCTTGTAGGTAGTGTCACAAAGCCCCCTTGTAGGTAGTGCCACACAGCCCCATTGTAAGTAGTGCCACACAGCCCCCTTGTAAGTAGTGCCACACAGCCCCCTTGTAATTAGTGCCACACAGCCCCCTTGTAAGTAGTGCCACACTGCCCCCTTGTAGGTAGTGCCACACAGCCCCCTTATAGATAGCACACCCACCTCCATAGATGGCACCCCCCCCTTTCCTGTGGATAGTACAGGAAGGGCGGGTGGGGGTGCCTTCTACGGAGATGGGGCGTGCCATCTATGGAGGTTGGGGGTGCTATCTTCAAGGGGGCTGCAGAAAATCTCCTCCTCCTCACATGCACTTCGCGCTGTGAGGAGGAGGAGGAGAGAAAGCACGGCCGTGGCAGTGGTTCAGAGGAGTCTCGCGGCAACCCTGGAGGCTTCTCACAGCACCACAGGGTGCCGCGCACCTCGGTTAGGAACCACTGCTTTATACAGAGCAACTGTATCTAGCGCTGAAACCTGTATCCGTTAGGTCAGAGGGACTGACGGTTCAGTGTCAGTGGCTCCTGCATGTTTCTATGAACTTAGATATGATTGATAACAGGAAGATCCTGCGTGTTTTCAAAGGTGCTCATAGCCTTTCCCCACTTGACACTAATAAAGAGAAGACTATTTTAAAAATCTCAGAAAATATGAATAATCTCTATATGACATTTGAGTTTAATGAAGGATTTAAATTTGTCATTCTCTTAATTTATACATGGAATGCATAGAGTTTGATGTATGCTATCTGTGTGTGTGTGTGTGTGTGTGTGTGTGTGTGTGTGTGTGTGTGTATATCTCACAGCATCTTACATCACGTTATTTCTATTATTTTCCTTCTAGAATTTCAGTGACTTCTCATTTGTTAATGTGTCTTAAATCCCACAGCATTTGAAGCTTGCCAGTGAAAAATATGACTGATTTTCATTAAAAATAAACTGCAATTAAACTTGCAATAAATACTATCATAAATTACTCCTGGAATTCACAGTAATTTATGCAACCACCAAAATATCTGTGGCACCCAATATCATGATAATACACTGTAATAAATAATATTAATACCACTATAATCTACATGTTTTAATGTCAGCATGTGACAATTATACAGAATTTGCATTAGATCTTCATTTCATCTAACAATTATTCTCTCTTCCACTGGTTTCCATAAGGTTAATCCTGGATTCCTGAATCTTCGTCTATTTCTGACCTCTTCCCTAGCTCCTCTTCAGTTCTCTACATTTTCTACCACGTGTGCTTCCAATAGAAAAGTTATAGGATTCTGTAGCAGATGGAACAATGCAGCATACCCCATGACATACACCTGAGCTCTTGAAGAACCTCTTTGAGAAGAGAAAGCGGAACTTATGTCAATCACTGTTATAATGATACAAAGATTTCCATCTTAACTCTTCTCATAGAGGTTCCACTACAACTATAGTGTGTACTACATTTTGAGTTCTGTACTCATATAAAAATGGGGGTCTCTGCAGTGGAACATTGTATGATCAGCTTTTTTTCGGGGAATGCTAATTTTAATAAAAGATTGTAAACAACATTTATCCCCTTTAAATTTATATCATAAAAGAATATGACTGCATAACTGTCTTATTTTTTTTAATTTGTTTTTAAGGAAGGACAGGAAAGAAAAAGGCACTTACCAACACAAATATAAAAAATCATAGTGTTGTAAGAAGAACATCAAGTTGATGACAGATGCAATGAGTGATCAGGTCATGTTGTATGCGAGCCAAGGGCTATGCTTGTAGCTGAAATAAAATTGTGTAACATAAGTGTGGATAGATGGATGTAGTGTGGGGGAGAGGTTAGAATGATAGGGTTAATGTAAAAATGTATAAAAATAAAGCATGGTGGAGAGCTCTGTAGACTAGTAAGAGGGAGGGACAACCAACTGTGTGAACATGTTTTTAGCTTTCACAGGGGATGTGAGAGTTCTGATTGTGAAATCTTCCTAATTATACAGTACTGGGAAGGGGATGTATCACTAGAATTATGCATTTTTGCCATTTAGCAGTCTGTAGACACTAGATGATAATTTCTGTAGGAGCTTTACTGGTGGTCATTTTGGTACTGGAAATAGCTGTTTATCATAAAACTGTTATGTTACTGTTATGTTATGTAACTGTTGTATTAAAGGGGTTGTCCACGATTAGAAAAATATGACTGTTTTCTTGCAGAAACATGCCGTACCTGTCCATGGGTTGTGTCTGGTATTGCAACTCAGCTCCAATCAATGAATTGCTGCGGATGGATTGTTTTTTAAAAGAAGCAGTCAACTTTTTCTAATTCTGGAAAGCCACTTTAACTTTAAAGAAAAAAGACTTATGTTTACTAGAGATTATTTGCTGTTATATGGAAATTTTTGTGAATGAGTTATTTTTATTTTTATCCAAGAATTGATGCATTCTTTTTCTGAGATGAACTATATTGTGCATCGTGGCTACATTTCCTTGTATTATTAGCTGTTTTTGCATTATGTATACAGCTTGTTAAAGTATGGGCTAGCCAAAAAGTGATCGATATGGCTCACTATACGGGGCACAGATTCTCTGGCATCATTGCTTGTGGATTATACGGTGTCTTCCCTGTTTTTTTATGTTAATTTTTTTAAATTAGCAATTGGCAAAAGCAAAGAAGTGGAAGCTATTCTACATGTAGTCTAGTCTATTCACTCTCCTGTTTAAATTCATTGGACATGGCACTGCTACAAGACTTGCACGCATGAAATACCTACAAACATGAACTTACAGTTTCCCTAATTATGTACAATAGTCACACTTAATTTCTTTTGATATTATCTTGAACTATTATTAAATCCAAATGAATACACTAAAAGCTACTTACTCCATTAACCTTGTACATTCTCGTCTATATCCAGGCCTTCCAACAACAACCAGTGCAGGCATTCTGTTGCTTTTACGGAAAATAAAAAAACATGGCCTCTATCCAATTTTTAATCAGCTGTACAGATGGGTTTGTTTCACAAATGCACTTGGCTGCACAGATGGAAGTTCCTGAATGCCTGACAAGGTGTTAAAACTGTTACTGAGATTACAAAGGAACGAGAAAAGAAACACAGGAAATTATAAAATAATCAGACTGGACTTAGTCTCTTAAGGCTTTGGTGGTTCAGAAGTTGAATTTCGTCCTTGGCAAGTATGAACCCGTCTTTAAAATAGTTTGAGTAAATATATATCAAGTTAAGCATGAAAGCTATTTTGTGCATCCCACAAGAACAGATGTGATCTCAGAAGAACCTGGTGCTCTACTGATAAAAAGTCAGTGTTACCAGCTGAGAGCTTCGTAGATGTAATCGTCTAAGGGCAGAGCAGACGGTAGAAGCAGCAGATTTAGCACAGACGATCTGCTCACATTATTTTACAGTTAGAAGCATTCTATGTGAGACTATAGCGTGAGGATTTAAAGACAATGTAATATTTATCTTATATAAAACAGGAAAAACATGATTAGATTATAGAATTTTTTGTATTTTTTTTAAAAAGAACGAGAGACTTTTGCCACCAAAATGTATTTTTACAAGGAATATTGTTAATGCGCCAGCAAGAGATACTCCGAGATTATGTCCTGCCAAGACCACTTGCACATTCTATTCCTTTATTTCATTGGCAGTTCTGATTGATCTGTGGACTCTGAGACAGATTTGCTAAATCTGTGCTAGCTGACAATCACATTTCAAAGTCTGTAGTTGTTAGGAAATATATCCCTAGCAACCAGTCTGTGGAGCTCAAAGTTGGTTGGAGCTATTTTGGTAGTAATTGATAGAGCCATGTACTAGTGGATCTCCTCTCTATCCACTCAATACACTTGTATATAGTCCCAAAAGGTATTTCCCAGAGGCAAGTTAAAATTTAATTTAATCCACACACAAGTCTTGATGCATTAAATCTCTTGTCTATGCTTGAATTGAAATAAAACACCATAATGTTGAAGGGTTTGTGAGCAATGCTATATGAATACAAAGGTTATGGGTTTTATGATTAGAATGAAAGACAGAAAAAAGACAGGCGCCTGGCGAACATTGTGCAATAACTGGGAGAGATGGGAGAACAGATACAGGAGTAGCGGTTATGCTCACCTGATGATGTTGCGCTGGGAGCGCAACACCCTGTAATGCGAATCAGTGAAAGAAGGGACTGCTGCTGATAATCCGTCATGGGGCCAGACAGGGCTCCGTCTATAGACGTGCTTGTGGAAGAGAAAAAATTCTGATTTTTCTCTGGATCAGCGCTGTCGTGTTGAGTCCAAACATGCGATATCGCAGATGGAAGTGGAAGTATATAATAAAATGATGCAGAAACTCAGGAACAAAATAGTTTGAGCCAAAGTTTAAAAGATGACATGCGTGTATTTCCGATGCAGGTAATACAGCTATGCGTTTTGAAATGGTACCGATTTCTTCCTCAGGCTGGTATGTATACGAGCGCTGCTTCCCCTTCATTTAGTCTCCCTCACTGTGAATCTTCGACACACATTTAGAGGCGATTCACATATATAGCAGCTTTTTTTCCCATTAACTTCAATGGGAAAAAAAGCTACACTACCTGTGAATCGCCTTTAAATGCATGTTGAACATTCACAGTGAGCGAGAAAAAAATTAAGGGAAACGAGCGCTGAGGCCCTTCCAAACAGCTGATCGACGGGGGTCCCGGGAGTCGGACCCTGTCCCATCAGCTATTGATGGCCTATCCTGAGGGAAAAAAAAACATTTCAAGTTTCCACAAACCACCTGTATGTTCCACAATGCTTCTAGGAAAATGAGCAGACGAGACAAAAGTCAAACATTTTAGCACAAATGCACAATGCTATGCTTGGAGGAAAAAATACCCTGCACATCAACACCAGAACCTCATCCCACCTGTGGTGCATGGTGGAGGGGGCATCATGGTTTGGGGCTGCTTTTTGTGCTTCAAGGACTGAAGGACATGTGAACATTGTGGAAACAATTATTCAAAACATTTTACAGGAGAATATAAGGGCAGCAGTCCATGACCTCCAGCTGAAGAGACGTTGGGTGATGCAACAAGTCAATGACCCAAAGCCACAAGTAATTACACGGGATCCTTCTACCTAAATACGATTACTCTCAGCTGACATTCACTACCGCATGGGATGAGGAATTGGGGACTCGACACTCTGCTGAGGAGTGGGGCACATCTTTCTTCCTGGCGCATAAGCTGCCGACCTCGTGCTTTGCCCAGGAAAAAAATTATAAGATTCTCACTAGATGGTACCGCTGTCCTTCTTTGCTGCATAGGATATTCCCTGATGTACCGGATGAGTGCTGGAGGTGTGGGGAGGCTCCTGGAACCATGCTGCACATTTGGTGGGATTGTCCCAAACTTCGTCCCTTTTGGGGAAAGATTTTTGATCTCGGTAATAAACTTTTTCATACTGAGGTTCAGACTTCGGCCTCCATTGGTTTACTTTCCATGGTTCCGGGATCACTCTCACACCTCAAAAAGAGTGTCTTTCGGCATTTTTTGACCGCAGCAAGAACAGTGATTCCTCGTCATTGGAAATCCAGCACTGTGCCTTCCCTGAAGGAATGGGTGACGGAGGTGAACGGAATTATGAGGATGGAGGAGTTGATGTCTGCTGATCAGGGTAAAGCTGAGCTCTTTGTCCGCACCTGGGCAGTGTGGTCTGGATTCCGGGGTGGTAATGATCTACCTCTCTGGCTGGATGGCCTCTTTTGAATACCTATATAAAGCCTACCTTTTGCGTGCTATGTCCGTATGTGTTTCCCTTTGTTGTCTTGTGTCTGTGTTAGTCTGTCGTATAATGTGCACTTATATGCGATAATTGTTATCCACCTGTGGGGACTGGCTTCCCTAAATAATGCACTAATCTTTGCTGCACTTATGGTATTATTATTTTTATTTTCATTACATTCTTATTTAGTTTTTGCTTACTGATTAGGAGGTTACCTCCTACTGTTGTTATATGTCTTTGCATATTTTATGTGATATTAAAATGGTTATATTGCACTGCGTGTGAATTTTGCAAAAGTATGAAACCATGTGCATGCTGTTATGTTGTGTATACTTTCAAAAGAAAAAATCTTTGATAAAGAAAAAAACAAAGCCACAAGTAATTCAACTAAATAATGGTTGGAAAAGTAGAAGACTTGTATTTTGGACTGGCTGAGTCAGAGTCCTGATCTTAACCCTATGGAGATGCTGTGGCGGCATGAAGCACACAAGGCATCCCACAAATATTGATGAACTGAAACATATTTACAGGCAGGAATTGTCCAAAATTCCTTTTTAATGTTTAGCAGATCGTATTTGCAGCTACAGGAAATGTTTGATGAAGGTGATTACTGCTAAATGGGGGATCTACAGGTTGTCATATTCAAGGATTCACGTACTTTTTCTTCCTGCACTATGAACATTACTCAATGTGCTCAATAAAAGACATGAACAGTTCAACTGTTTGTGTGTTATTAGTTTAGTTAGATTGTGTTTGTCTATAGTTGTGTCTTAGATAACTATCAGATCATATATTTTTTTAGAAATCAAAGCAGAAATCCAGGTAATTCCAAAGGGTTCACTAACCTTTTCTTGTAACTGTAGATGCCAATAATAGTCAGAGCTTAATTGGCAAGACCTCCTGTAGAAAGTTCCCTAAAGTGACATTAAAAAGCCCATTGTCATAAATTCCTATAGTGCTCCATAGATGTTTTCTAGGAAAATGTATTTCAGATAAGATTAAAATCTAGTAGTAGTGAACTTTAGGTGTAATGGAGATCCACAGATAAATCATAACATAATAATAATCCCTCAATCACCTAATAGTTAATATGCTCATGAATTCTATTAGTGTGAAATGTTTTGCTCCTTTGTCCCTAGCACAATTACATATTATTTGTGCATATCATTAATCTCAGGGATAAAGACTATTTCAATTATAAGAGCAAGCCCAAATGAAAATATGATTTTCACATATTCCTGATTTTTAACGCTTAAATAAATAAGCAAGTCATTAGGCTTGTCATATAAGCAATTTGCCTTAACCTTCACCACAATGGATGTCAGAGGAAGATAACTCATTATTTTGCTTCAGATCACCAAACTCATGATACATCAAGCCTTTCAGGCAAAACTATTCACAATCTGCAATGACCAAAGGTTTAAAGAAAATGCTGCACATAATTTGCTATGAACAATTTGCTAGAAAGCTATAATATTGTTGTCATGTACCTTTAAATGTATAGTCAAAGTATATTGCAGCTCAGCGTTAGCATCAGTATGCAAAGTCAAACATGTCAACATGCCCAACTTTATTAAGAAAATATTAGGGCTAATTCAGTGAACAATATACACAAAATATAAGACTGCACAAATAACAGTGAAACATTTACATATTTTGTTGTTTCTCTCTAAGGCTTGGCTCACACAATTTTCACAGTACATTTTTGGGGCCGTTTCCAAATGCATATTGATTTTTCTATACTATGATATCAAAAGAGTATAAAGATTAGTTCCATCAGCAATACTACTGAACCCCCCAAACAAGGGTTAAAGTGACCCTCCAATCCCGCGACAACATTTTAAATATGACAGGGTATATGAAGTTATATTACCTGGTGCCCTCCAGTTGCATCCTTCTGCCGTGGATCAACCACTTTGGGCACCCCTCTGTGTTATCCCAACATGACTGCAGCGCTTCTTAGACTGAGTCTGAGACACCCCCTCTGTTCTCAGATTGGACAGAGCTGCTCACGTGAGGAGTTCTTGCCAATCCAAGAACAAGGGAGTGTCTTAGACTCAGTCTGGGAAGCGCTGTGGCCATTTTGGGAAAACACAGAAGGCACCTCAAATCGGTGGAACCACGGCAGAGGGGGCAACCGGAGGGCACTAGGTAACATAACTCCATATAGCCCATCAGATTTATAATTTTGTCCTGGGAATGGAGGGTCGCTATAACAAGAATAACGTGTTTTATTACGGTTTCCTTTAAGCAAACCTGTCACATTTAACCCCTTGGCAACATGTCACATACAGTTATGTCGCTGCCGCCAAGGTGTTAGCACATTGTCACATAACTGTACGTGATAGTGGTAGAGCAGGCTCAAAAGCTAAGCCTGCTCCATCACCAGCGGGTGTCAGCTGCATGTAATGGGTGTCAGCTGTTGTAACGGCAGCGACCGCAACATTTAGTTTCTATGCCATTGGCACCCTTGTGACGCAATCGCGGGAGTGCCGATGTTTTTATGGTAACCGGAGGCCTAACAATGGCCTCCTGGCTGCCAAGTATGAAAGCCCATTAGGCCCTGCCCAAATGCATAGATAAGTAATCTATAGGTATAGTGAGCATTTTCAGCCCACAGTTGTTGTTTTTTGCTGAATTCATTTGAATTAGGCAGTGAAAATGAAAAAATACTTTTTTTTCCAATAAAATGTAAAAAAAAAATAATTTCCAAAAGGAAAAAAGGAGAAAAAGATCCCTAAAATTTGTAATGTAATTTCTCCAGAGTATGGCAATACCCCATATATGGTCGTAAACTTCTGTTTAGGCACATGGCAGGGCTCAGAAGAGAATGAGTACAATTTGACTTTTGGTTTTCGGGTGCAATGTCAAATTTGCAAAGCCCCTGAGGGACAATAACAGTGAAAATCCCCCAAAAGTGACACCATTTGGGAAACTACACTCCTCAAGGAATCTTTCTGTCGCCATTTTCTTGTGTGCTGTCTTACAAGCAGATACATTCAAATTGATAAAACTGCAAATTTTCTCAAAATTTTGGTGTTTTTTACAAATAAATACTGAATTTATCGACCAAATTTTTCAATTAACATGAAGTACAGTATGTCACAAGAAAACAGTCTCAGAATTGTTTGGATAAGTATAACCATTGCAAAGTTATTACCACATAAAGTTACACGTCAGATTTGAAAAAATTGCCTGTCTCCACAAGACCAAAATTGGCTGTGTCTGCAAGGGGTTCAAATGCAGTCCAGTCTGTGGGTAGCATGTTATAGAACATGAGGAGCTGAGCAAATTGATATATTGCTTTGTGGGAAAAGATTTAGTATAACTTGTAATTTATTGATGTAAAGCTATGCACATTCAGGATTAGGGGTTCAGTCGGCGGTCCCACACACTTAATGACAGCTATATCTGTAATTTATAATTACGATTGTACTGTAGAAACACCCAGCAGAATAGTAAACCATTTACTAAATTATAAATTGAGAAACACTACTATATATTATCAGTGAACTATTACAAAGGACTAACATACATTGCGCCTCCTACACTGCACTCCGAATTAGCATTTTTACCACTGCCTTGTACAGTAAATAGTTAAACTTTGTGATAAAGGGTGATGTCCTCAGCTTGAGACATTTCTGTTTTTGCTTAAAGGTGTTTTCTAGAGGACCTGGCATGTCTATGAATTACACAGATAGCCCATTGATTTAAATAGACACCATTTAATTAATATGTTCTCCTATGGTAGTGCTGCAGGAGATTTGAGAATTTACGGCTGGGTTGCCCCACAGATTACAACTAATCATTGGAGGTCCCAGCAACCATATGCTCTGCAATTAGCTTATTTGCGTGAGATCACTCTAATAAAAAGGGATTGTCCAAAGTAAACTACTCCATTAAGCTGAGAGTAGTATACGGTATATTCCTGAGTATCTAAGGACACGGGACCCTTATTAAGGTCAATGACCACAATAGATGCTTGTTGATTTTAATGTCTGCTTTCATGCTTCAGTTTAGATAAAATTAGTATAAACATTAACCCCTTACCGACAATTGTCGTATGGATACGTCATGGAAAGCCAGTGCTACTCGCATTTTGCCGTATCCACGTGACAAATGGATGGCACCGGCTCAGAAGCTGAGTCGGTGCCATCATCACCGGATGTCAGTGGTGTATTACAGCTGACATCCGGCTGTAATGGTTGGGACCGAAATTAGCTTTGATCCCCGCCATTAACCCCTTAAATGTGATCGCTGCATTTAAGGAATTTGCAGCTCATCGGCGCCCAAGCAATGAAATTGCCAGGGTTCCGGTGGCTGCAATGTCAACCGGAGGACTAATACTGGCCCCTCGGTCTGCCTAGCACATAGGTAGTACAATGTATAAGAAAAAAAAAACAGACAGTTGAACCTTCAAGTCCCCTAGTGGGACTTAAAAACAAGTGTGAAAAAAACCAAAAACTTTTTAAAACATAATAAAAGTTTAAGTAATAAAATAAAATACAATTGCCCTTTTCCCTTATCAAGTCCTTTATTATTGAAAAAAATTAAATAAACCATACATATTTGGTATTGCTGCGACCATAATGGCCTGAACTATAAAAATATTATGTGATTTATTCCACGCGGTGAACGGCGTAAAAAATAACCAGTAAAAAAACGTTACCAGAATTTCTTTTTTTTTATCACTTTGCCCTACAAATATTGGAATAAACAGTAATCAAAAACTTGCATGTATCCAAAAATGGTACCTATAAAAACTATAGCTCGTCTCGCAAAAAACAAGCCCCCATACACCTCCGTCAACTAAAAAATGAAAACGTTTTGGTTCTCACAACTTGGCGACAGAAAAAATACATTCTTTTTCCAAAAGTAATTTTATTGTGCAAAAAGTTGTAAAACATAAAAAAGTGCTAAAAATTAGGTATCGCCGGAATCGTACTGACCCGCAGAATAAAGATAACATGGAATTTATAACGCATGGTAAACACTGTATAAAAAACACCTTAAAAAAACTATGCCAGAATTGCAGTTTTTTGGTCACCTGGCCTCCCAAAAAATAGGATAAAAAATGATCAAAAAGTCGCATGTACCCCAAAATGGTAGATTCACTGCCTGATTAGAACGATTAAAAAGTAAACTTTATTAATAGATTCCTACGGGTTTCAGTATCACAGATACATGTGATACGTCATCAGGGATTAAAGTTTAAAGGTATTTGTGCCGGTTAGCACAGTTTTTGTGCCGATTCTACCTCCCGGCGCGTGCACGACTCTAATGCAATGGCCGCACACGCGCCGGCGAAGCGCCAGTCTTTTAAAAGGCTTCAGCCCACCTCCTCTACTGACGTAGTTTCGGCCAGCCGCCAATCCGGAGTAAACACGTCACTCATCACGTTTCAGGATAGGGCGAGCCTCCTTTTTACTAGCCAATCAGAGTAAACTGGACGACAAAGCGTCCCTGGTAGCCCTGGAGATCCACAAGCGGATGTTTACACATACAGGGATAAAATACACTGGGTAAGTGCAACAAAAGAATTAGTGATCACCGCACCAGAACATTAATGCACTTTGTAACTAGGGTTATAGATAATATAAGGATAACAGTATGGTTCAATTGGATCAATCATGTCAAGCACGTAAATTGTTAACAAGCACGTACATACGAGGTATCTAAGGCAAGGAGGAGAGTCAAATGAATTCTATAAATATGCAGAAAAAGGAATGAATAAACCGAATGTATCGTGGCAAATGGGGGAGCATAATCAGAGGAAGCAAGCATAGGAGATCTGTTCATTAAGACCTGATGGACTAATGGTCTGCAAACGATAAATCCACTGTGCCTCCTTTTGTAGGATCCTCCTATCAAGGTCACCGCCTCTCACTGTCAGTCTGATGTGCTCAAACCCTTGAAATTTAAGGGTCAAGGAATCTCCTTTATGGCATTCCCAAACATGACGAGACACTGGAGTATCCTCTTTCCTCCTAATGTCACCTATATGGTCACGGATCCTTCTTCTAAATTCCCTCTTGGTTTTGCCAATGTATTTTAATTGACAACGACATGTGATCAAATATACAATCCCTTTGGTTTTGCAATAGACATATGGGGATGTTAATTACAACAATTTTTGTGGTATAACTGCCTGTCTTACAAGCAGATACATTCAAATTTTAAAAAATGCACATTTTTCGTACTTTTTTGCTAAATTCTAGTGTTTTTCACAACTAAATACTGAATGTATTGAGCAAATTTTGCCAGTAACATAAATTCCAATGTGTCACGAGAAAACAGTCTCAGAATCGCTTGGATAGTTAAAAGCATTCCGAAGTTATTACCACATAAAGTGAAACATGTCAGATTTGAAAAATGAAGCTCTGTCAGGAAGGTCAAAAGTGGCCAAAGAGGGAAGGGGTTAAGTTCCCCAATAATAAAAAAAAAAAGAAGAAAGAATTATAGAGCAAACCCCCTGGTCAACATCTGTCAGGAGACCCACAATATGAGAATAGTTTTCCAAACTAGGAACTACTTAAAGTTGTACATGGAAAAAGACAATCAAAATTATATGTGTATATTTGCCTTATTTATTGCAAAAAGAAATAAATAAATAAATAGCAATATAATTGTGTTCATTAGTTTTAGCTAATTAGCATCCACAATATATAAATAATTGCATTCATACTTCATTCTAAAATTAATAGTCCACAGTATGTGTTTTACACCTGCAAAAATGTGCATTGTAAACAGAAAGTCCAATTATAATGGAAACAGACAAGAACCATACATAACTAAAGAGAAAGACAGCATAAGGTAAGAGTTATCTGCGAGTGTCTATTAATAACAGGAAATCTCATTTCTAACAAGACATTGCAGGTGTGGCGAATTGAGCACGTTAATCATTAATACACTCAAGACAAAGGGGTCGACGACGGGTAAAAACGGATTCTTGTTTTCCTTCCTGTCTCTCTCCAACTTGTCTAATGTTATAAGAATTATTTCTACCGAGTGGCACACACGAGTGTAATACTATTGTGGAATATCTTATTAACATATTGCAAATTTAAAGGATATTAGCAGGATGACATTAGGAAGATCTATAAGAAATTTTGAAACAAAACATTTACAAGAAAATTGGAAAATAAAATACTGGACCTTTTAAACTTGAAAAACTTTTGATCATTTTTTTTCATATATTATCTTTCACTTTTTTAGATCCCAATTTGTGCTCTCATCAAATATATGAATACAGTGTTTTCTATTACAATTTTTTAAAAGCATCAAATAAATATCTTGTAATATGAGTTTTAGGGTATGTTCACACGCACTAATTATGGACGTAATTCGGGTGTTTTTGCCCCAAATTACATCCGAAAATAGCGCCTCAATAGCGCTGACAAACATCTGGCCATTGAAAGCAATGGGCAGATGTTTGTCTGTTCACACGAGGCGTAATATACGCGCCGCTGTCAAATGACGGCGCGTAAATAGACGCCCGCATTAAAGAAGTGACCTGTCACTTCTTTGGCCGTAATTGGAGCCGTTATTCATTGACTCCAATGAATAGCAGCGCCAATTACGTCCGTAATGGATGCGGCGTTCAAGCGCCTGCACATGCCGTTACGGCTGAAATTACCGGGATGTTTTCAGGCTGAAACATCCCCGTAATTTCAGCCGTTACAGACGCCCTCGTGTGAACATACCCTTAGAAACAGATATACAGTACATCTAAGGGTATGTTCACACGTAGTCAACAAAAACGTCTGAAAATCCAGAGCTGTTTTCAAGGGAAAACAGACCCTGCTTTTCAGACGTTTTTTTACCAACTCGCATTTTTCGAGGCATTTTTCGCGCCGTTTTCGCGGCGTTTTTTACGTCCGTTTTTGGAGCTGTTTTCATTGGAGTCTATGAGAAAACAGCTCCAAAAACGTCCAAAGAAGTGTCCTGCACTTCTTTTGACGAGGCTGTATTTTTACGCGTCGTCGTTTGACAGCTGTCAAACGACGACGCGTAAATAACAGGTCGTCTGCACAGTACGTAGGCAAACCCATTCAAATGAATGGGCAGATGTTTGCCGACGTATTGGAGCCGTATTTTCAGACGTAAAACGAGGCATAATACGCCTCGTATACGTCTGAAATTTGGCCGTGTGAACATACCCTAAGATGTAGGAGGGGAGCTGGGAGAATAAAGGGCTGATTGTTGACTGCTTACTTTCTGGAGGTGGAGGAATATAGAATTCCCATGACGATATGGCAGGATATGTCATAAATGTCAGAAAGATGCACCTATCTCTAGAACAGGGCCCCCTAAACCCTGTTCTATCTTTTTGTGCTCACGCTGCCGAAATAGGGTTAATATATTGCACCTCACGGTCTTCTTCCACGACATATCCCGTGGATATGTTATAAATGTCCCTCATGGGGAAACCCCTTTATGGCTGTCAGAATGTTGGTATTTTGACAGTTGTTACGTTGGCATTGTGACTGTCAGAATGTGTGTATTGTGACAGTTATGTTGTTATGAGAGCATTTTATGGAAACTGTAGCCTTTTTAATTGGTTTATGGCTGTCATTATGAGGGCACTGGCCCTGTTCTGGGGGTACTGCAGCCAATTGAAGCTATGACTATCGTTGTGGCAGCCCTTGCAAGTGATTATAAAAAACTGAGGCTTATATATAAAAAAAAGCACTTGTACAAATGTGCAAATCATTTACTTTCCTCTGAATTAATTTTGATAAAAGTAAGCGTTATGACTTCAATTAGAAAGTTATATTCATAGAGAATACCTTTAAACTAACTTAGATTTATATTATCTTGATATTTTTTATTTTTTTCTAAAAGGACGATGTCCAGGTATATGAAATGTGTTCAGATATATTCTTTATCACACTAGACTGTCTCCCTTTAAATAGTGTTAACATATTGGACCTCACAGTCTTCTTACACGGCAATCCCTTCGCCTTTGAAGTTTATAATCTTATTCTCCTATGTTACACACACACACACACACACACACACACACACACACACACACACACACACTAACACACACATGCACAAACACACGCATTGACGCTATGCATACACCATAGGTTTAACTTGTAAGGTCCTTATGTTGTATGGATACATGCCTTACATTTTATACAGGCATGTTTATGTCTAGTAGCAGCACATCAATGTGAATTCTTTATTACGTTTCCCTTTAAGAGCTACTGCAAATCTTTAAAAGCAGAAAAATGCCCTAGGAAAATATTATATCTGTCTGGACTCAAAACTCACTGCGCTTCCATAATTGCTGCTCATATGTCACAAAGCCCATATAATCTGCAGGTGTACATATGTAAATATACATCAGATGGTGAAAGAAATGGCCAACATATTCATTACTTCACCCTTCAATAAAAAGAATGGTACTGAAATTACAAAATGCCGTAGAGTATCATAGCAATTACATTCTTGGAATTCAGCCCATAGTGATATTGTCTATAAATACCACAAACATTTGTAGACATCGGGATGTTCTTAATTATTTTCATGTGTCCTGTATGGCAGTAGGCAGAACTGTGGGCACTGAGTCTGTACAGAGGCACACAGAGTCCCTGCGGCTTCATAATATGGAGCCATAGGCTGTATGGGGCCCGTAATACAGCATCTGATGTATTCATTCAGAATCGCGCAGAAAAAAATCCTCTGTATACCTCTGTATAAGATCAGAGGCATATGGAGGTACACCAGGACCACATATATTTTTATGGCCGATATATTGCAACTCTGAGGCTGGGTTCACATGACCTATTTTCAGACGTAAACGAGGCGTATTATGCCTCGTTTTACGTCTGAAAATAGGGCTACAATACGTCTGCAAACATCTGCCCATTCATTTGAATGGGTTTGCCGACGTACTGTGCAGACAACCTGTCATTTACGCGTCGTCGTTTGACAGCTGTCAAACGACGACGCGTAAAAATACAGCCTCGGCAAAAGAAGTGCAGGACACTTCTTTCAGACGTAATTTCAGCTGTTCTTCATTGAACTCAATGAAGCACAGCTCAAAATTTACGGCTGTCAGAGAAGCCTCGCAAAATGCGAGGAGGAGCATTTACGCCTGAAACGAGGCAGCTGTTTTCTCCTGAAAACAGTCTGTCTTTTCAGACGTAAATGCCTGCTATCGTGTGAACATACCCTAAGGGTATGTTCACACGCTAGCTGTCATTTACGGCTGAAATGACAGCCTGTTTTCAGAAGAAAACAGCTGCGTCGTTTCAGCCGTAAATGCTCCTCCTCGTATTATGCGAGGCGTCTGTGACGCTCGTATATCTTGAGCTGCTCTTCATTGAGTTCAATGAAGAACAGCTGAAATTACGTTGCAAAGAAGTGCCCTGCACTTCTTTGCCGAGGCAGAAAATTTACGCGTCGTCGTTTGACAGCTGTCAAACGACGACACGTAAATTACAGGTTGTCTGCACAGTACGTCGGCAAACCCATTCAAATGAATGGGCAGATGTTTGCCAACATATTGTAGCCCTATTTTCAGGCGTAAAACGAGGCATAATACGCCTCGTTTACGCCTGAAAATAGGTCGTGTGAACCCAGCCCTATGGCTGCAGGAATCCGTAATATGGTCATGTGCATGAATCCTTAGGGAGATAAGTAATTATTACAAATATTGACATTCTTTCCACTGGTGACCATTATTTTTGGGGGTCTATGAAAAGTCAACAACCCCTATGGATTCTAAAATGGCTGCCTTAGGCTCTTTAATTTTTAATTGAGTCTGTCTATTTTATTTACCTAAAGATAGAAACTGAAGAGAAGCTGATGTAAAAACTAATGTTATAACGTTTTCCCATTGCTTATTCCGTTGACTAAATTGTAAACAAGGTAAAAAAAAAATAACCTATAATTGTAGTAGAATTGGATGACATTGGATTATCTAAATCTCATTTAAAACATTGGTATCCATTATATTTATTGGTCAAAAATCATATGACAGAATCATTGTGGATTTATCATATTGCAATTAATCATCAATAATAACTAGAGTACGTAGAAATAGCTGCATAGGATACAAAGGATCAGAGCTAGTCTTTGGGGTGTGCCATCTGTGCATCAGTTTCCGCTGCTGAAGAGGAAGCCACAGAGGCCTGTCACCCATGGCTTGTGACCACCACAAATCTTAATAACACAACAGTTTTATTGAGACATTGTATAGCACTTTTATTAGATGACTTTATGTATAGAACTGTTGTTTGGTCACTGTAGGTTGGTCATATTTAAACACTGTATGGTGGTATTTATTTAGGCATTGTGTGGCACTATTACTGCCCAGTATATTATATTTGCAGTGTATGGCCGGTTTGCACGTAACGTAAATACTGTGGATTTTCCGCAATGGATTTCATTGTGACTAATCTGTAGCGTATTAAAGTAGTAGCAAAGCGGGTGAGATTTGAACAAATCTCATCCACATGCTGCGTAAAAAATATGCCAATAAAACGTTCGAAAATTGACCTGTGGTGGTTTTTGCTTGTTTTCTGTTGCGAGTTTTCCCTATTGAATTCAATGGGGAGGTAAAACCCACAACAAAAAGCAGATATTACAATTTTTGCGGCGGAAAAGCTGCAATTCCGCTGCAAAAATCCCAACTCAAAAAATAAAAAAAGATTATACTTACCCAGATCCCTCAGCTCCTGCATCCAGTCCGACCTCCAGGGATGATGTTTCATCCTATGTGACTGCTGCAGCCAATCACAGGATGCAGCGGACACATGGGATAAAACGGCTAAGTATAGAGTTTTCGGGGGGTTTTTTATGTGCTGTTTCCCACAGCGGGGCATTCCGGACGAAAAACTGCACCAGAATTTGGTGCTGTTTTTCGTCCGGAATTCCCTGCGGGCTCCAGGGCTAATACGCTGTGTACCTTTATGCAGCGTATCCGCCCTGTGTGAACATGCCCTAAGATTGTAGCAATTATATGTACATTGTATGAACAGCTCTGCTTAGGATTCCTGCAAAACAACAAAGCACATTTTAGTATTAATTTTTTTTGTATTAATATGGAAATGTTCTTCAAAACATTTATCAAAAACTTATGTTTGATCTACTTGTTTTTTATATGAATAACATGGATAATGAGAACCTTTATATGTGGTATTATTTTCTAGCAAGGTCAGTCTCTAATGTGAAGGGATCAATATGTTTAATTATAAAATACATGGTATTTTATAATTTGTCTACCTAAAACATCTGGACGTGTTTGATAAGAAAAAGCTTTCATGTTCTTCTACCCAAAACAGCACCATATTTAGGTAAGTAGATTAAATACCATTAGCTCTAATACCTTTTTAAACAAAGTAATCTGTTGAAGTGATAATGGATTTTAAAATAAGTATACTCATTAAATTGGTTTTACAAGACTGCTCTTTCTCTTTGACCACATGAATGTCGGAAACCGACGCTTAATTATAATAGTATACTGTAGGTATATCTGCGTTAACAGATGATTCATTTTATTCTATATTTAATGTGGACATAACGTTAACATGAGTCTGTCTCATCAATTAAGATAGCATTGACAGTAGACTATATTTAAAGAACACAGATAAGACTAATCCAAAGTTATTTCTGGGAGGTATTTTTTTTCTTCTGTGATCAATGGATTTATTTCCAAGACTAACGTATCCCATTAGTGAAACGTCTCCATTCTCTGTGGTGAAATTTTGTTTTAATAAAGATATTACACATTAAGTAAAATATATATTCACCTGCTGGTTACTGACGTTAAGGCCTCATGCACATGACCGTGTCCGTAATCACAATCCCAAGTAAAGTAAACTTCGATCGCTACCGTTGGGGCAGCAGCCCGGTTGTTATCAGACCGCTCTGTTATTCAATTGAATTTCATTTTTAAAAACCTTGTTTTATTAATGTGGTCAATAATATTTTTCAAAAATGTGTCTACCAGGGGAACAGCCACTGAGGGGGATTAGTAAATTACTTTACAATACTAAACTAATGTTCATCTCTTCCACTGCCCTCTATACTTCTATACTATACTTCCTGCAATTGATCCTACAGACCAATATAGATAGATAGATAGATAGATAGATAGATAGATAGATAGATAGATAGATAGATAGATAGATAGATAGATAGATAGATAGATAGATAGATAGATAGATAGATAGATAGATAGATAGATAGATAGATAGATAGATAAATATTTTTTCTGACTTCTCTAACCAAAAATGTGAAATGGCATATACGCTGCAGAAATTCAAGAAACCGTAGCTTCAGGATTAGGCCGATGGAGTATCTTGGTGATAATGTCACTGCTTTTGAAGCAGATGAGGTGAACCATGTTCAAATTCTAGTGTCAGCCCTCCTTGTGACCTTAGGCAACTTACTTTATGTGTTCATGCCCAAGGCAGCAGAATTAAATTGTAAAGTTGTGCAGTGTAGACTTATTGTGCCCTCGATATTATATGTGAGATGTTGAAGGACTGTCAGTGCTGTATGTAAAAGAGCAAATGTATGAATGCAATTCAAGTAGAAGAGTTTGATAATAGCGGGAGAACATTATAATTGTACATCTCCCTCAAATGTTGTATTATTTTCATAATTGGTTTCCTTTTTGCAGTGCTGGTATAGACAGATGACATTTTTTATGCATCTTCAATATGTTTCTGCAACGCTTTTATTATTTTCATTACTTGCTTCTTTTACTCATCTTCCTAATGCTAAGCTAGCATTTCATTAATATTGTCATCCAACCAGCTTAACTCCCTCAAAATTACTAGTGGAGGAAATTATGATTAAAGAACAGTAGTAATATAGCTACTTATACTTACAATGACACTGAAAAACTCGACAAAATCAGGCATTTAAAAAAGCATTACATCAGGAACATTACAGATGGTGCTATGGTATGCTGAAGTACAATTATAAACATTTAATACGTTTTTAAACTTTTATTGACAAATACATTGAGTTTATGCAAAGACTTAACCCCTTAATGACCGGGCCTGTTTGGGCCTTAATGACCAAGCCAGATTTGTTAAATCTGGTATGTGTGACTTTATCAGAGAATAACTCAGCGAAAGTTTTGAATATCCAAGTAATTCTGACATTGTTTTTTCGTCACATGTTGTACTTTATTTTAGTGGTAAAAGTAGACTGATACGATTTACGGAAATTAATAAAAAAATAGAAAAAATGAAGAAATTTTGTAAAAATTATTATTTTTCCCTATTTTTAACGGCAATATGTCACATATGTACACACATACTGTACAATTTTTTTTATTAAATATATATTTCCATCTCTTTACTCTATTTTGGCAGCACTTTTGAAAAAAAAATTATTTTTTTGAGCAATTTAGAAGACTTACAAGTTTAGTAATAATTTTATACATTTTGAAGTACATTTGGTATTCCTGCACCAAGCCAGGTTTTCAGAGGCTCATAGGTGTCAGAATGGTGGAAACCCCCACAAGTGACCCCATTTTGCAAACTACACCCCTTAAGGTATTTATTAAGGGGTGTTGTAAGTATTTTGACCCCACAGTTTTTTTGTAAGAATTCATGCAAAGCAGGCGTAAAAAAATATAATCTCACTTTTTTCATAAAAGTATAACTTTGAAGACCGATTTCTTTGTAAAGCGACCATGAGAATGAAGAAACACACCCCAAAATCTATCACCCTGTTTCTCCTGTTTTCAAAAAATGCCCCCATTGTGACCCTAATGCATTGCCTGGACACACGGCAGGGCCCGAAAGGAAGGGAACACCCGGAGACTTTCAGGTCTCATATTTTGCTTGAAAATGTTTTAGGCCCCACTGTATATTTGGAGAGGTTTTGAGCTACCAGAACGATAGAAACTCCCCATAAACGACCCCATTTAGAAAACTAGACCCCTTAAGGTATTTATCTAGGGGTGTACTGAGTATTTTGACCCCACAGTTTTTTGCTAAATTTAATGCATAGCAGGTGAAAAAAAATAAAAAATCACTTTTTCCATAAAAATATCACTTTGAAGACCGATTTCTGTGTAAAGCGACCATAAGAATGAAGAAACACACCCCAAAATCTATCACCCTGTTTCTCCTGTTTTCAAAAATGCCCCCATTGTGACTCTAATGCATTGCCTGGACACACAGCAGGGCTTGAAAGGAGGGGAGCACCCGGAGGCTTTCAGGACTCATATTTTGCTTGAAAATGTTTTAGGCCCCACTGTATATTTGGAGAGGTTTTGAACTACCAGAACGATAGAAACTCCCCATAAACGACCCCATTTAGAAAACTAGACCCCTTAAGGTATTTATCTAGGGGTGTACTGGGTATTTTGACCCCACAGTTTTTTGCTAAATTTAATGCATAGCAGGTGAAAAAAAATAAAAAATCACTTTTTCCATAAAAATATCACTTTGAAGACCGATTTCTGTGTAAAGCGACCATAAGAATGAAGAAACACACCCCAAAATCTATCACCCTGTTTCTCCTGTTTTCAAAAATGCCCCCATTGTGACTCTAATGCATTGCCTGGACACACAGCAGGGCTTGAAAGGAAGGGAGCACCCGGAGGCTTTCAGGACTCATATTTTGCTTGAAAATGTTTTAGGCCCCACTGTATATTTGGAGAGGTTTTGAACTACCAGAACGATAGAAACTCCCCATAAACGACCCCATTTAGAAAACTAGACCCCTTAAGGTATTTATCTAGGGGTGTACTGAGTATTTTGACCCCACAGTTTTTTGCTAAATTTAATGCATAGCAGGTGAAAAAAAATAAAAAATCACTTTTTCCATAAAAATATCACTTTGAAGACCGATTTCTGTGTAAAGCGACCATAAGAATGAAGAAATACACCCCAAAATCTATCACCCTGTTTCTCCTGTTTTCAAAAATACTCTCATTGTTGCCCCAATCTGCTTATTAGACGTGTGGCTGGGCCAAAAAGAGAGGGAGCACCCTTTGGCTTTCAGGGCACAATTGAATAAATTCTAGGCCCCATATCATGCATCAATCCCCCCCCCACCCCACCCTTTTTGGTTTTCCCTAAATTATAGATAAAATTAATAATTAGAAACGGTGTGGTAGTTCTCAAAACAGGGGTAGTTGCACAGGCCTGGATTTGAAGGGCACATGGGGCAGTAAAACCGGGAATCGCTCCTCCTTCCGTGTTTACTGCACACCCGGCATCTCTTTTGGGGGTATCTTTGGTTCACAGAGGCAGGGACGGGGTGAAGGAAGTGGCGCTCAGTGAGCCTTTTGACATCCTCTGACTGGAAGGAGTCTCTAGGTGCGGGGGAGTCAAACAGGAGGTGCTCTATAATTTTCTCCTGATACTGGAGGAAACTGAGCGTTCCCTGGGTCTTGTACAGCACAAAGCTGTTGTAAGTGGCCATCTGGATAAGGTAGATCGCTACCTTTTTATACCAGGCCCTAGTTTTGCGCTTGACCAGGTACGGTTGTAGGACCTGGTCAGATAGATCGACTCCCCCCATGAACTTGTTATAGTCCACCACGCAGACCGGTTTCCTCTTATCAGAGGTAGCGCCCCTCTCTCTTACTGCCACTGTGGTGTCCTCGTGCACGGTGGAGAGCATGTACACGTCCTTTTTGTCACTCCATTTGACAGCGAGCAACTGGTCACTTGCAAATGAGAGTGACGCACGCCTTTCTAGTTGCCTGGACACCAGTCGTTGAGGGAAGCCGACTCTATTTTTCGTACCGTCCCACAGGCCCCTGTATTCGCAGCATGGAGGGACTTATACAGGGGGACACTGGTGTAGTAATTGTCGGTGTACACATGGTACCCTTTTGTAGGAATGGCACCATGAGTTCCCAGACAATTTTCCCACTAATGCCAATATCCTCTAGGCATACTGGGGGATTAAGGTGGCGGTCCCTGCCCTCATAAATGAAAAAGCCACAGGTGTAGCCCGTTGTGCTCTCGCACACCTTATAGAGTTTCACTCCGTATCGGGCTCTTTTGGAGGGGATGTATTGTCGAAACTATAGACGGCCCTTGAAGGACATAAGGGACTCATCTACCGCTAGTTTTTGGCCTGGGGTGTATAAATTGAAAAATGAGTCACTTAGGAGGGAGATTAGTGGTCTCAGTTTGTTGAGGCAATCATAGGCTGGGTCACTTCTTGGGGGGATTTGTGTATTGTCAGAAAAATGCATGAAACGCATTAGAGTCTCATAGCGCGTTCGGGCCATAACGGCTGCAAATACAGGCGTGCTATGGATAGCGCTGGTAGCCCAATAGGAGCGGATAGAGGGTTTTTTTACTATCCCCATGTTTAGGGTAATTCCCCCCAAAAATTTTATTTCAGAAACTGTTGTGGGGATCCATCCTCTGGCATAGCAAGACCTGGGATTTTGGGTGCCAAATTGCCTGGCGTATAAATTCGTCTGCTGGACAATTAGTTCCAGGACCTGATCGCCTATAAACAAATGAAAAAAATTATAGGGACTAAAATTTGAGACATCTGCGTTGATGCCTGGAGTCGCTGTAAATGGCAAAACTTGGGGGGAGAAAGCAATTGCAGGATCCCAAATTGCGGAAGGGACTGCAGTACTAGGCCCGTTTCCTGATGCTTCACCGCTGACCGCTGCGTCCACCACCATAGGGCTGGGGGGTCCAGTGGCAGAAGCAGAACTTGTTTCGCTTTCTGAGCCAAGTTCTGCTTCTGACGCAGTGTCCGTATCACTGCCGGAACCGCTAGAGCACAGCATGGCGTATGCCTGCTCTGCAGAGAACATTCTGCGGCTTCTGCGGTTCATGTTCACCACACTAATAATTGTTTTTTTTTTTGTTTTTTTAGAAGACAAACAAAAAAACGGGGGTGATTACGTGTAATCTGGGGTGATTACTGGTAATCTTGGGTAATTACGGGTAATCTGGGGTAATTACGGGTAATCTGGGGTAATTACGGGTAACCTGGGGTAATTACGGGTAATCTGGGGTAATTACGGGTAATCTGGGGTGATTACGGGTAATCTGGGGTAAATTATGGACAATATTCGGATAATATCGGAAAACACTGGCGAGTAAGTATGTGGTGTATTTTACAGTATAATACAGCACAAGATTTGTATAGTATTTCTCTCTCTCCTCTCACAGATCAACTACAGTGAGAGGAGGGAGGGAAAGAGCACAAATCTTGTGCTGTATTTTGAAAATATAGGACTATGGTCACTGTGATAGGTATATCACAGTGACCATCTGATCAGGGACCAATTATAACGGTCCCTGATCATTTTCTATTTACAGGCAGAATAGCTGCCTTT
Source organism: Rhinoderma darwinii (assembly GCF_050947455.1). Classification (NCBI taxonomy): domain Eukaryota; kingdom Metazoa; phylum Chordata; class Amphibia; order Anura; family Rhinodermatidae; genus Rhinoderma; species Rhinoderma darwinii. Next base: position 141,094,494 of record NC_134688.1, read on the forward strand.
CACTGACAGCGCATGCGTGCGCCATTTTTTATTTTTTTTTCCGGCGGTTGGGGGGAGGGGGGGCACGATCGGAGGCCTAACAAATAGTTTTTTATCTCCTCTCACCAAGCATTCATGGTGAGAGGAGATAAAAAGTCAGATTTCAATGCTGCATTAATTGTAACGGCGATCGCCGGTATTCAGCCGGTTTGGGGACCGCAAACAACGGTCCCCAGACTGTGCTCCAGGCCCTCTGGTAGCTGAGGGCAGGGAGCTATCCCTCTGCACAGCGCCGCAATCTTAATTAGATTGTGTGCGCATGCGTGGGCACCATTTTTTTTCTCTTCCCGGCAGCTGCGGGAGGAGAAGAGAAGGGGGACACGATCGCGGGCATCGGAGGCCCTTCAGGTTAGTTTTTTATCTCCTCTCACCAAACATTCATGGTGAGAGGAGATAAAAATGTCCATTTTCCACCGCTGCACTAGTTGTAACGGCGGTCGCCGGTATTCGTTGAATACCGGCGATCGCCGGTTTGGGGACCGCAAACAACAGTCCCCAGAGTGTGCTCCAAGCCCTCAGCTACCTCCGGTAGCTGAGAGCAGGGAGCTATCTCCTTTCACGGCGCCGCAATTTTATTCTGATGCAGCGCCGTGAAAAGGCGTATGTATCAGAATAAAGCCCGTTAGTGGCCGCCGTTAAAAGGCGTATTGGCGATCACTAACGGGTTAATATTTACAGTGTTGACCCCTCTTTTTCAAGACTTTCGCCCTTTGATGCAGGATATCAGCTTCTGGGCCAAATCCTAACTTATGGCAGTCCATTCTTGCCTAATCAGTGCTTGGAGTTTATCACAATTTCTTTGTTTTTATTTTTTCCACCCACTTTTGAGGATTGACCACAGGTTTTTAATGGGATTGAAATATGGGGGGTTTCCTGGCCATGGACCCAAAAGTTCAATGTTTTGTTCACTTAGCCACTTCGTTATCACTTTTGCCTTGTGACGTGGTGCTTCATCATGAATTGTTCATCACCAAATTTCTCCTGGATTGTTATGAGAAGTTGCTCTTGGAGGATGTTTAGATACAATTGTTAATTCATGGAAGTGTTCTTAGGCAAAATGGTGAGTGAGCCCACTCTCTTGGATGAAAAGCAACCCCACACATGAATAGTCTCAGGATGCTTTACTGCTGGCATGATATGGGACTCAGGGTAGTGCTCACCTTTTCTTTTCTGGCCAATCATTTTTCCAGGTGTCCCAAACTTTCTGAAGGGGACCTCATCTGAGAAAATAAATTTACCCCAGTCCTCTGCAGTCCAATCCCTGTACTTCCTGCAGAATGTCAGTCTGTCCTTGATGTTTTTCTTGGAGAGAAGTGGATTCTTTGCTGCCCTTTTTGACACCAGGCCAGCCTCGAAAAGCCTTGGCCTCACTGTGCATGCAGTTGCACCGGCACCTGCCTGCAGCCATTTCTGAGTAACACTGCACTGTTGTTGAACCGATCTTGTAACTGAATCCTCTTTAGGAGACGGTCCTGGCACGTGCTGGACTTTCTTGGGCAACGTGAAGCCTTCTTCACAGGAATTGAACCACTCTGCTTATAGTTCTTAATGATCCAATAAATGGTTTATTTATGGCAATGTCTTTGCCTGTAGAACCCTTTTGATGCAAAGCAATGATGACTACATGTGTTTCCTTGGAGGTAACCATGGCTAACAGAAGAAGACTATGATTTCAAGCACCAGCCCCCTTTTAAAGCAACCAGTATGCTCTTATAATTCAATCAGCATGATGGAGTGATATCAGCTGCCTTGTCCTCGTTAACACTTTCTCCCAAGCTAACGAGAAGATCACTGAAATGATGTTAGCAGGTCATATTCTGACAGGGCTGAAATGCAGTGGAAATTTTTGTGATTAAGTTACTTTTCATGGCAAGGAATGACTTTGAAATTAATTCCAATTCATCTGATCACTCTTTAACAATCTAGAGTTAATTCAAATTGCCACTATAAAAACTGCAGCAGCAAACTTTGTGAAAACCCAAATTTTTGTCAGTCTCAAAACTTTTGGCTAGAAATGTACTATTACTATGTGGGGATCTCTAAAGGGGCACTAGTACTATGTTGGAGATTACTTCAGTGGCACTATTACTATTTCAGGGCACTAAAAGAGTACTTTTACTGTGTTGGGGCATACTAAGGGGGCACCATTAATGTATGGAAAGCACTACAGGAGCACTTTTACTAAGTAGGGGGCACTAAGGGGAAACTTTTACTAAGTGGCAGCACTAAGGGGACACTATTAACTTATAAAGTGAGTAAGGGGCCATTAAGGAGGTAGTTTTACTGTGAAGGGCCCAAAAGCGAGCATTATTATTGTGAAGAAGCACTAAGGCCTCATGCACACGACCGTAGCCATGTGCACGGCCGTGATTTTTGGGTCGGCAGGCCGGCCACGGAGAGACACCCGCGAGCCATCCGCAAATCGCGGGCCATGCACATGGCCACGTGCATTATTTCCTATGAGCCTGGGCCGCAGAACACGGCCGTAATAAGACATGCCCGTTCTTTCTGCAGTCCAGGCACCTGGGCCATGCACAGAACGTGGAAACCACGGTCGTGTGCATGGCTCCATAGGAATGAATGGGGCCGCAATTCTCGCGTGGATTTTCAGAGGAATTGCGGCCGAAAAAGCACGTTCGGGTGCATGGGGCCTAAAAAAAAACTTTAAAGAAAAACTTTTACCATTTTCCATCAAATGCAATGTAAAAAAAAAATGTAAAAATAACATACCTGGTATTGACGCGTCCGTAAAAGTCTGAACTATTACAATATATCATTATTTAGTTCACATGGTGAATGCCGTAAAAGAAAAAAATTAATTTAAACATCAAAATTTCTGTTTTGAAGTCACTTGATATCACACAAAAAATGAAAAAGAAAGTGATCAAAAAGTCTCATGTACCCAAAAATAGTACCAATATAAACTTCAGCTCGCCCCACAAAAAAATAAGCCCTCATACCTTTTTTTAAAAAATTTTTATGGCTCTCAGAATATGTCGACAAAACTCGAATTTTATTTTTAACACTCAGTTTTTTCCTTGTAAGAGTAGTAAAATATAAAAAAAACTATATAAATTTGGTATCGCTGTAATCGTATTGAACCGCAGAATAAAGTGAACACCGTAAAAACAATACCACCCAAAATATTGAGGAATTGCGTTTTTTTTAGTATCCCACCCCACAAATATTTTTTTTCCAGATTCCCACTACATTATATGGTACAATAAATGGTGCTGTGAAAATCTACTACTCGTCCCGCAACAAACAATCTGTCATACGGCAATATTGATTGGAAAAATAAAAAAGTTACGGCTTTTGGAATGTGGGGAGAAAAAACTAAAGTGAAAATCCAAAGAATAGCTGCGATGGCATGGGATTAAGGGCCTCCTTCTCTTGCAATGACACCTCTTCAGACTGCATATTGAAAGCTCCTATAAACGGCTACCAAGTTTAAAGAGGCTCTGTCACCAGATTTTGCAGCCCCTATCTGCTATTTCAGCAGATCGGCGCTGCAATGTAGATAAGAGTAACGTTTTTATTTTTAAAAAACGAGCATTTTTGGCCAAGTTATGGCCATTTTTGTAGTTATGCAAATGAGGCTTGCAAAAGTCCAAGTGGGTGTGTTTAAAAGTAAAAGTCCAAGTGGGCATGTATTATGTGCGTACATCGGGGCGTTTTTAATACTTTTACTAGCTGGGCGCTCTGATGAGAAGTATCATCCACTTCTCTTCAGAACACCCAGCTTCTGGCAGTGCAGACACAGCGTGTTCTCGAGAGATCACGCTGTGTCGTCACTCACTTCCTGCCCCAGGTCCTGCATCGTGTCAGACGAGCGGGGACACATCGGCACCAGAGGCTACAGTTGATTCTGCAGCAGCATCAGCGTTTGCAGGTCAGTAGCTACATCGACTTACCTGCTAACGCCGATGCTGCTGCAGAATCAACTGAAGCCTCTGGTGCCGATGTGTCCGACACGATGCAGGACCTGTGAGTGACGTCACAGATCTGCACTGCCAGAAGCTGGGCGTTCTGAAGAGAAGTGCATGATACTTCTCGTCAGAGCGCCCAGCTAGTAAAAGTATTAAAAACGCCCCGATGTACGCACATAATACACGCCCACTTGGACTTTTACTTTTAAACACACCCACTTGGACTTTTGCAAGCTTCATTTGCATAACTACAAAAATGGTCATAACTTGGCCAAAAATGCTCGTTTTTTAAAAATAAAAACGTTACTGTAATCTACATTGCAGCGCCTATCTGCTGCAATAGCAGATAGGGGCTGCAAAATCTGGTGACAGAGCCTCTTTAAATTCAATACCTAGAATCAATTACAGACCTTTTATCTTCTTAATTTGTCATGTTATCAGACAATTGTCCATTTACTTTTGAACCTGTGAAAATGGAAGGACTATGTAAAACATGGCTGTAATTCCTAAAGGTTTAAGGCAATATTTTTGTTGAGCTCCTTTAATTACATTTGAAAGTCTACACTTCAATTACATCCTCAATGCTTTATTTCAAATACATTGTGCTTCCTTTATACAAAAGTTATGATGTATTTATATGTATATATATATATATATATATATATATATATATATATATATATATATATATATATATATATATATATTATATATTCATTATTATGTTATTATGTACCTTATCTTAAATATACTGCACAGATTTTTTTCCATCTTCTCCATACGTAGGTCTTAACATCATCCTGATAAAAGCTATACAATATGAACATTTATAGGTGTCATTCAATCTCCCATCTGTTGTAAGGATAAGGAACACCACTGACTTGTATTCTTCACTGTAGGTTTAATAAAGCTTAATGGATTAAAGTCTGTACTATCTCAATATGACCTAAAATCAAACCATCTGTATCTCATCTTTATGCACATTTCTTCTTGATATTATGCAGTGCGGCATTAGTGACTATGTTTTGTCAACGTCTCTAACTGTAGACAAGATTTTCTTCTTTGCCTAGGACATAAATCAATTAAAGTCCAATCTCTGTGATCATCTATTTACAAAAATGTTATCAAATTGTGCTGTTATCTCATATATATTGGCCATGCCAATAGCTTTTTCCTTAGTCCCTTCAGAAGATAAGAAGCAAAACTGATTGATTCTGTACAACATTTTGATGCTTGGCTTGTTATTAGGATATCTTTAAGTGCATTGTAACTTTTAGAAAGCAGTATTTTTTTTTTCTGGAACAAAAATGTTGACATTTCAGCTCAGCTTTTAAAATATCCATCCAGCTGAGAACAACTATTTCCAGCTTTTTATGACTTGTTTGTGCTTGTCAGGACTAATGGAGTTCATCTAGCCTGAATTAACAAGGATGTATTCTGAAAATTATTCCACTTATTACTGCAAACTATTTAGATAGCATATGGTCATATGGGATAATATAAGTCAAGATAAGTTTCTATATAAAAAAAAACGTAAAAAAAAAAGGTTTATTATTATAAATAAGACTTGCTATTCAGATTTTATAGGGATATCAATGAAGATATTCAGATAATACCATGTCATGTAACTATTGTTTGATGTTCTTAAGAAAGCTATACCGTGGTGTCGGTTTAAATACTATAATAGGTAGATAATAAGTGGTGATATTGTTTCCAATATCTAATAGTCTATGCTTATTTAAAGGGGTTCTCCAATTTAGAAAACATGAATGCTTTCTTCCAAAAATAGCATTAAACCTGTCCATAGGTTTTATTTGGTATTGCAGGTCAGTTCTATTGAAATGAATGAAGGTGAGCTGCAATAGTATACACAACCTGTGGACAGATGTGGTGCTGTTTTTAGAGGAATGCAGTCATGTTTCCTAATCCTGAACAACCCCTTTAAGATTCATTCAATTCCAGTCATTGGAGCATTATAATGTGGCTAATGTTAGTTTTAAAAATAAATATTTACACTTCTCTTTCCCGTTGGATCTGATCCACTACACTACAAATGGAATGTGTGAACTTGGCCTTATACAGCACTTGCTACCTCGTCTGCTACATATATCTCATAAAAACATATAGTTGAATTCTTATAAAAGGAAAACCACATTAATTGACAAATAACACTCTGCTGTAGCTCCTATAATTTGTTAGACACCAAGGGAGAGCTTAGCAGAGGAAGTTTTTTTGAAGACTTTTCTTTTGCTGTAAAACCTGTATGAGTCACCCATAATTCATTTAAATAGAATAAAGTGATATCAGCATTTTTCTTAATTTTTTTCTCGTTATTCCTTATTATAGCTTAGAAACAAGATATCATAAAGCAAATGTATTACCTATATATTTTGAAACATATTATTTTTATCTAATCTGTTTTTTTTATTGCACTTTTTTTTATTTTGTTTTCTGCACCCCAAGATAATTGTCATGGGGTGCCATCTCTCCTAAGGTCGGCCCTGACTGTGTCTATCCCCTATTATCCATGGTGGATCCTGTGTTATCTATATATAGGTGTCACTGTTTATTGTAATACTACCTGTGATAAGATAATGAGATGACTGCTGAGATGTGATCTCTACAGAACAGGAAGTATCAGTCTGTCATGAGGCTCAGGGGTCAGATTAAAAACTGCAAGGCTTTAGGATTATTTTTTAATATACATAATGACTTAGATAATAAAATAAATAAAAAATCAACAAAAATATATATAATAAAAACTTGATTTAGGCAATAGGTCATTTTCTAAAGAAACATTCTTTCTCCTTGTTCATTGTCTATTTAGTAATATATGTGCTGTGATCTGCCAAGTGGACTGGGGGAGAGAAGTGGCAAATACTGTAAGCTTACAGTATGTATAATACCGAAAGATGGTTATCATCTTTTAAGCCTTTTCTACCCTAATGCTGGAACCCAATGGTTTTTTTTTCTGCTGGTACCTGTAGGCTCAGTTTGACAGTCTCCCAACATCATCCATCCTGGAAGATGAAAATCATACTCACTGATTTTTTTACCTTTTTGAACATTTTATATTACCAAGAGGTGTCTGGCATCCAGTAATCTTCCCATACTCCATAGAAATAACAAGCTTTTCTGATCTAACTGAATAAGAAAGCTAATTGGGGAATCTATCTTATATTGATGGCTATCTTTAGGCTTACATGCTAGTTGTCTTCACTACACCAGCACAAGCTGTCATGAAAATATATCATATCACTTTTTTTAAACTTGTTAAAATGAATAATGTGATTAATGGTGTTTAATCATATTAGAAAAGCTTTATTTTTATGAGACTAATAGCATATGAACCTATTATACAGTACATCTTTTACCGTGAAAATTCTAGGCAAAGACTGAAAATTCTGCTTTGCCTGACCTTTGAAAGCTGTACCCCTTCCCCCATGTTATATTTACCTGGTTGACAGGGCATTTCGACATTGGCACTATCTAGATAATTGAAACTGAGGAGGAGTTTTTGCTTGGAGTGTCAATTTTAGCCCTTTCTTTTAAGGTAAAACATTTGTATCACTCAGTGAGATATTGTATATTGTGATAAACAAATAGCTATATTACTTAGAAACCTAGCTCCAACTTCCTACTATTCGGAATAAGATGCCCAATGAGAAGTCAAGGTTTAAGAGCTATGGTTTAAAAGTCACCGGACATATGTTTCTAGTTAATTATCCATGGTGCTAGGGTAAACACAGTACACTTAGAACCTAGCACTAGAAACCATCACAGGCACTTAGAACTCATAGAAATTGTGGTATAATTCGCACCAGAGTTCAATGGCGTAACAATCAGAGTGATTTCCGCTTTCAACTATATTTGCGTCTTCAGGATACAAATATAGTAGACAACTATGGAGGAGCACAGAACCATTGGCTCCAGGCTGCTTTGGACCTGTGGCCTGTCAGACGTTGGGTGCACTCAGAGAACATCAGGCGTCACTGCATTGTGCCACCTGCGCCGGGCCACGGACAGCATGAAGAGGGAAAAGGGACCAACCTGCCTTCATGGGGGGTTAGATGAGTTTCAGGTTTTATTTTATTGGCGCACAGGGGGCACTATGAATAGGATTACATTACATTACTATGTGGGGGCGTGGGAGAACTATGTGTCGGGGGCCAAAATGAAGACATAGATCATGTTTGGGAACAAAAGGGGAGATTACTACTGTGTGGAGGCATAAAGGGGGCACAATTTCTGGGTGGGGGCACTGTTACTGTGTGGGGCTTTAAGGGAGTACTATTACTGTATTGGACACAAAAATGGCGGACTATTAGTCTATAGTGCACCAGGTGGGGCAATTACTGTCTGGGGCACTATGGATGGCTACGGCACAATGGAATTTGTGTAGAGGTAATGGAAAAAGTGGGGAGAATGCTAAAAAAGCAATGATCCAAAGATGTGTGCGTCAAATTCTGCTGAGACAAGTTGTGGCTGGAAGAAGTCATCATGGTGGTTTGGGCCAGATGAAGGACAATAGTTAAAGGCTATGTAAACCTTTGACATTGACTTTTTTTTTTCATTTACGTTTGTGGTTACCTGGAGTTAAAAAATAAAAAAAAGTTTCAGGTTGCAATATTCATTCCTTCATTCAATTTCAGACCCCCTTATATTCAGTCTGCAAGATGCTCTAGTTTCCGACTTTCATTCTGAGTTTTGACCCCCCACTAATACATGCTGGATCAGAGATCTGTGTGTCCAGGATGCTGCTGTCTTCACTAGCTCTCATGTAATAGGAAGCAGCCTACTGTAAACTGATACCCCTTGTGATTCCCTCTCTGCTCTACTCCCTTTCTACACTCTGATATTGACAGCCTGTGTGATTTGCCACCCCTAAAGATCTTGATGCTTTCCATCCTCTCCACTCTCTGATATGCATTGTACAACCTCTTTCTGCTCCCTGTTGTTATCATTAACCCCTTAAAGACCAGACCAATTTGAGTTTTTTTCATTTTTTGTTTTTTTTCCTCCTCGCCTTCCAAAAGCCAACTCTTTTTTATTTAGGGCTTGTTTTGTGCAGGATTAGTTGTAGTTTTTCATGGCACCATTTATTGTACTGCATAATGTACTGGGAAGCTGAAAAAAAAAATATTTGTGGTGTGAAATGGGACAAAAACGTTGATTACGCCGACTACATATACACCTTATTCTATAGGTTGATAGGATTACGGCAATACCAAATTTATATGTTTCATTTTATGTTTTACCACTTTTAGAAAAATAAAACTATTTGCAAAAAAAATATTTTGTGTCACCAAATTCTGATAGCCATAACTTTTTTATTTTTCCATCAATTTAGCGGTATGAGGGCTTATATTTTGTGGGGCGAGTTGTAGTTTTCACCGATACCATTTTTGGGTGCATGCAACATTTTGATCACTTTTTATTCCATTTTTTTGGATATCTAAGGTGACCAAAAAACAGCAATTTATGCGTTTTATTTATATTTTTTTACGGCGTTCTTCGAGCGGGTTAAACAATGCTATATTTTGATAGTTTGGACTTTTACGGATGCGGCGATACCAGTTATGTTAACTGTTATTTTTTTTAACATTGCCTTAGGGAGAAATGGGAAAAGGGTGTTTTTTTTAACTTTTAATATATATTTTTTTTGGAATATTAAAAAAACTTTAACTATTTTTCACTTTTTTTAGGGGACTTGAACCAACAATCGTTGGATCGCTTGCATGATATAATGAAATACTAACGTATTGTAGTATATTTTGAAACTGACGGTTTCCTTTGAAGCCCTGCCAGAGTCAGGGCTTCAAAGGAGTATAAAGATGGCAGACCTGGGGGCCTTCATTAGGTAACCATTGGCACTCCCCGATCGCGTAGTGGGGAGGAGACGATGGCGCGCTTGAGGGGGGCGCCAATCTAATTCCAACAATTTAAATGCCGCATTTAAGGTGTTAAACGGGCAGAATCAAAGTGATCTTTGATTCCGCCCATTGCAGTGAGGTGTCAGCTGTGTTACACAGCCGTCAACCGCTGAGTATGGAGCACGCTCAGCCCGTGAGCCCGCTCCATACTTCCCCTTAATGGCTGTCACGTACCAGTATGTAACATGTCGTTAAGGGGTTAACACTGAGAGAAAGAAGGAGGAGAGCAGATTAGATCAGCTCGCCAGGAGAAGTAGACCATTTACACGAGCCAATGATCAGGTGAACGAGCATTCGCACAAACGATCGTTCCTATCATTGCCCGGTGTAAACAGGGCCCGTTCAGCTGACAAACGAGCAAACACTTGTTCATCGGCTGATTTAAGATTTTTATGGTGCCCTGAAATCCATTGTTGTTGGCAGCACATGCATTTCCAACATTATTTAAACTGTAAGGGGACAGAACCATTTTATTAACAATCGCTCATTCTCATAGAGCTTACATTGGCTTTTAAACAAGCGTTAACTGACCGGTAATTAATTGGCGTACGACACTCGATATGGACACATATCTGCCCTTGTAAATCAAGATTTACAGCAGCTGCACAGACTCTACAGCAGCAAAATGGTAGGGAATTTTTAATGAAGACTATTTAGAAGGTAGCTTAATCTTGTAAGTCCATGGCCTTTAAAGAGTACATGTCATCACTAAATATAATTGTTGTGTATTCTGCATATAACTGTGTCTGATCAGTGTTGTATGGTCTGCAGCGTGATAATACTCTGCAAAGTGTCTGTGTAGTACTGGTATCTACCACTATATGGTCACTATAGGGCAGTATCATTGGCCTTTGTACCGTGATTTTTATTCATTAATAGTATGCTGCTATTATTTAGCCACTATGTAGTGGTATGGACAGTATGGAGCTAATATGTATGTGATAATATATGCTACGTGTATAGTCGTGTTATGTGTTAACTGTATGACTGTTATTTAGGGGTGTATTATCATACTGTGCATACTGTTAAAGCTATGTTGACTTTGAGATAGATAGATAGACACAGACAGACAGACAGATATGAGATAGATAGATAGATAGATAGATAGATAGATAGATAGATAGATAGATAGATAGATAGATAGATAGATAGATAGATAGATAGATAGATAGATAGATAGATAGATAGATAGATAGATAGATAGATAGATAGATAGATAGATAGATAGATAGATAGATAGATAGATAGATAGATAGATAGATAGTGGTGGTCGGGGGGGGGGGGTTAAGTTCAAAATTTGCCCCAGGGCCAACAGGGCTCTAGTTACGCCCCTACCAGAATCAGAACCAACTTGGTCTCATTTAGCAGTTGGCAGCGGACACTGTCACTACATCTCAACTCATGGATTAGAATCATATAACAGGCACTTGACTCTACATTCAGTACTGTAAAACTGGGCTTTAAACCAGCAGTATATCAATGTCACTTTACATTTCCCACACTGATTTTTTTCTGTATGTTGGGTCACTTGTTCTTTTTCTTAAAAAAAAAAACCATAATGTGGTTCAGCACCATCTGTGGTTATTTGTGGCTTTTGAGCTATACGAGCTTGGAGATCTCTTGTCTACCAAGTATTTTAATATGCAAACTATATCTATATATATTCAAATTGTAATAATTGTTCAATAAAATATATTGTATCGTGATTTATCAATGGCCATATCCTAAAGTGATACTAATATCATTCATGTGCCACCCATCACCTCTCTTTTATTATAGTGTTTAGCTGTACTCCTCACACTGACTGTGGTCCACAGGTATGAGATTCCAATTTCATATTTATAGATACTTTTACTAACTTATACAATACTTCTAGCTCAGAGGTGTACCTTGAAGCTGATTGGTCCCAATGCAAAATACTTAACAGGGCCCCCACTTACCATGTACTATTTATAATATTAGTGGTTTTTTTTTAATTGCAGAGGGGTCTTTGGGGCCCCCTCAGGCATCAGTTCCGAGTGTGATTGCTTCTTCTTCACTCCGTACCCTCCTGTTCTAGCTTATATTTTACAGAAACAATTAATCTACCACATGTCATGTGCAGTTGACAAAAATTGGGTTTTATATCTCCACAGGAACATTGAGTGAAGAAACTCAGAAACCCTTTGGTACAGCTGTGGCAAACTAACCTTTTTTTCAATTATTATAGCTACAAAGATAAAAAAAATATGTGTAAAAATGTTCACCTTCCAAGATATTTCTGTAGCATGGAATATACGTCTTCCCTTTTGTATAAAGGACATTTCAGCTGTGGCGGTAATTATTCACAGTGTGGATCAGATCAGAAATGGAACACATGGGTTGAGCAATGAAAGTGGCCAGCATAGCGAGTGTAGCCGAAGATCAAAATTGTATTGCTAATAACAGACTTCTTAGATTCTAAAAGTAGTAAATTATTTAAACTACTTTAATGTCTTTCAGAGAGGCAATGTACAGTAGTAAATATGCAAGAAGTACTCAACATTTTAGTTTTTACAGGAATTCATTATTCTGTCTTTCTACGGAGTACATTTCAGGAGAGTTGGAAACAGTTTTACAAGAGGCATTTTATTACACTGATAATGTACATACATAAAGTGAGTCATGAATATATTTATATATGAACATTGATGCGTGCATATATTTCCATGTAGCTTAAAATATACAGCCAGTGGCAGCTGGTGTGTCATCAAACTGGTGGGGGTCTACATATGGCCATTTCAGCCTCAGATATAATGATCATGTATTGTTCATTCAAGAATGTCATCTGGATCAATAAACAGTTGACCTAGCCAGCTTGTGTCTCAAATATTAAATTGCATGATCGGTGGTGTTGTTACTATTATAGCAAAAATATAATAAATATTGCAAATTATAATGCTTTCTTATCGTTATTTGTACAAGCTATTATAAGATGATCCCTCTGCATAATACATGTCTGGAATATATTCAACCATGTCCTAAGTGGCAAAGGATTTACAAGCTCAAGAATAAAGAAACAAAGTACTTTCTATGATAATGTGGATCGTGTATCTAGAATATAGTCTGTCAACCATTTCACGGTCCATGTTGTATCTGTATCCTCTCCTAGGGCGCCATCGATATGACAGGTGTGATGAAGAGTTAAGAGTAAATTCCCTGAATCATTAAGCAAGAAGTATACAAGCATTTATTGTACTTACAGATTGTAAATGTTCCCCTGTACATGGATTCCTGTGTAGAGGGGGACTGGCATGCGATCTTACAATAATTAGACTAGAAACCCCATTTTCTCTAGAATTGGTTGTTTTGATTGACACTAAACTATCCACTCTGGAGATGTTATTTTATATCATTAAGATGATCCCCTGCTTATGACTTAGGCCCTGTTCACACAGAGTTTTTTTGCAGGCAGAAAAAATCTGCCTCAGAATTCCTTCAGGAATTCTGGAAAAAACAACAACGTTTATGAATGATTTAATTGAACGCTTAACCTTTGAATAACATTGGTAACATAGTCAGCAAATGTAAAATGTTTCATCTTAGTAATATATTGTATCTTCAGTATTGTTGTGCTCTTTTAAATTACTTTTCAGCTTGTTTTTACTGTTTTCTATAGCGTCCACAAAATACCTGTTGCTTATGGGAAACAATGTTAACTGCTATTAATACAGTAGATCTGTTATTCTCATTTTGTGTCTCTGTATACTTTTCTCAGACCAAGGTTTCCATCCAGGCTGCCATCCCAACACTCTAACCATCCAATCCTCTGTATCCAATAAAAACTAATCTCTTCAGACAAGCTTATAACCAAGCTTTAACCCCTTACAGGGGTTTTCAATTTTCTGAAAACTGATGACCTATCCACCAGATAGGTCATCAGTGTATAATCGGTATGTGTCCGACACCCAGACCCCGCACCGATCCGGCACTATGGCTGCCTCCGGGCGCCGGGCGATGCTCCCAGAAGCAGATGGCTCCGGTCAAAGAATAGCGGACAAGCTGCAGTTCCGCCAAACAGCCGCTATGCAGTGGTCAGAGCCATCTGCTTCCAGCTCCAACTATTGCATCCCGTTCCAAACATCCAGTGCACGGAGACATCTGGCTGTCGGACACGCACCGATCATATACTGATGACCTATCTGGTGGATAGGTCATCAGTTTTTTTAGAAAGTGGACAACCCCTTTACTATCGCACGTGTTTTGGACCTTAAGTATTAAGCAGTATTTTTAGTTTGTTTTCTTTATTGTCCCATCTAATGGGCCATAATTCCTTTATTTTTACATGGATGTAGCTTTATATGGGCTTGTTTGTTTGCGGGAGGAATTATATTTTTCAATGGCACCATTTTGGGGTATATATTATTTAGTGCTTAGCATTTATAATTTTTTTTGTGGGGGAATGCAAAAAAACCCAAAAGAAATAGCAATTCTACCACTATTTGTAGGTTTTTTTTGCATTCCAAGCTACCATTATTCTACGATAAAAATCCAGCAATACCATATAAGTATAGTTATTTTTTTTACATTTTAGTACATTTGCATAATAAAACTAGGTTTTATAGAAAAAAGTTATTTTTGTGTTGCTGCTTTGCGAGAGCCATAGCTAGCCGTATAAGGGCTTGGTTTTTCTGGGATAGGTTGAAGTTTTTATTGATACAATAAGGGCAAAGCCACACGTGGCGGAATTGCTCTTGAATTCCGCTGCGGACACTCCGCAGCGTTAATCCGCAGCGGAGCCGTTTCTCCATTGACTTCCACTTCTATTTAGTAGGGTTCGTTTAGACGAGGCTGAAAATTCCGCTGCGGAGCATAGGCTGCAGTGCGGAATTTGGCGTCCGCAGCATGCAATGGATGTTGCGGAGTTGTGGCGGACTGGTTGCGGACTCATGGCGGAATTTCTCCATTGACTTCAATGGAGATTCTAATTTCCGCAATGAAGTCCGCAGCTGTCATGCACATGTTATGTGTGCTGCGGATGCGTCTTGTTTTTTTGACATGACATTTCTTCATTCTGGCTGGACCTATGTATTTCTAGGTCTACAGCCAGACTGAGGAAGTCAATGGGGATCCCGTAATTACGGGAGCGTTGCTAGGAGACGTCAGTAAATAGTCACTGTCCAGGGTGCTGAAAGAGTTAAGCGATCGGCAGTAACTGTTTCTGCACCCTGGACAGTGACTACCGATCCCAATATACAGCAACCTGTCAAAAAAATAGAAGTTCATACTTACCGAGAACTCCCTGCTTCTGTCTCCAGTCCGGCTTCCCAGGATGACGTTTCAGTCTAAGTGACGGCTGCAGCCAATCACAGGCTGCAGCGGTCACATGGACTGCCGCGTCATCCAGGGAGGTCGGGCTGGATGCCGAAAGAGGGACGCATCACCAAGACAACGGCCGGTAAGTATGAAATTCCTTTACTTTCACTAGGAAAAGTGCTGGCCCTTCTCTCTATCCTGCACTGATAGAGAGAAGGGAAGCACTTTTACCGCAGTCCGCAGCAGCTAGTCCGCATCAATTTACTGCACATTTTTGGCAGATCCTCCGCAGAATCTGCAACGCAGATTCTGTGCGGCATTGATGCGGACAGTTGCGGAGGAAATCCGCCACGTGTGGGCATGCCCTAAAAGGGTACATATAATTCATTCATTCAATTTTACAATCTTTTGTAGGGAAGAATGCGAAAAAGCAGCAATTCCGCCATTGTTTTCTAAAAAAAAAACTTTGTACAATAAAAATTATACGTTTACATTATTCCATAGTGTGTTATGATTGTGGCGATACCAAATTTTTAGTTTTTTTATAGCAAACTATTTTAAAAGAAAAAAAAAGAAATAATAAAAAAAGGTTATTTTATTTACATTTGGTGGGCTTTTTATTCTAGGAAACTTTATTAAACTTAATTGTACATTTTTTGTTTCCCCCTAGGAGACTTGCAGCAGTGATAATGATTTGAAATACATATTAATTCAAAATATTATTTTCTGTCAGTGGTACACTGACAAGGATCCTATTAGGCCATGCCAAATGCTTATGGCAGACCTAAGGGCCTTGTTAGGCCCCAATATTGCCATAGTAAAGCATCAGATCCTCGCAATATGGGGCCTGATGAATTCACAGAACTAGCACTTTTCCTCTGTCAAACACCTTAATGGTTAAATGATTGGAGACTTACTTTATTGGTCTCCAATCATTGCCCTGTGCCAAAGGCTCTTAGCAACAGCCTAAGCATTGGGACTGTAGAGCGCATAAAGAAGTCATCTGAATGTCCGTCTTAAAAATACTATATAGTGGTCATTAATGAGTTTACATGTGTCAGAGTTTTTACACTAAAAATTTAGTTGTAAATCTGTGTCAAATCCAAACCGAATCTGCGTCAAAATTTTTGTGTTACATTTGGATTTTGCTGCAGTTTTCACTTTTTGCACTGCAATTCCGCAACATAAGGGTCATGCTGTAAATTCAAAATTCAAAAATCGGCAGCATACCTTGAAATCTATGCTGATTTTCTTCTGCTACATGTGGATGGAGTTTTGAGAACCCCATCCACATGTTTTGTACTGTAAATTGTCACTGTCCTGAGATTTCAACCTCCTGGTGGCCTCCAACATCTCGTGTTTAAAAATCATTCAAATAACTGAATGTTATCAATCAAAAGTTTATCAACAATATAATGCTGCCAAAATAGTATGCATACCTTTTGTTCAAATTACTATCTACCAAAAGTTTAACCAAAAGTTTAACCAAAAGTTTAACCTTAGCTCAGTAACTCCTTATGTCTGCTAGGGAAAGGGTGACACTAACACCACCCTGACCATATCATTAGTTTTCTTCTATACCGTGATTGAGTGTAACAGGTTATAAGAAATACAGTGTAAAAATACACCACCATCATGACATTCATACACATGATTGGAGGTACAATTATACATGTATTCTCGGGTTTCTTTCTTCCATAAAATGTAGAGGAGTTCCCATCCAATGTTTTGCTCTGCAGCCTCCACCTATGTATGACCCAGTACTGGTTACAACTTTTCCTTTGGCCGTAAGCACAGGAAATTTAGAAGAGAATATACATTCTACTTAAAATTCCTCTACAGTTATATGATCATTTTCACATAAAATGTAGAACAATAACTCTAATATCATATGCAATTTCTTCCAGGTGATACCATAAAATGCATCTGTGATTCGTAGGCAGAACCAGACAAAGAAGCTTAAAGAGACTCTGTCACCACAATATAAGTGCCCTATCTCTTACATAATGAGATCGGCGCTATAATGTATGTAAATAGCAGCGTTTTTTATTTAGAAAAACTATCTATTTTCACCAAGTTATGAGCGATTTTAGCTTTATGCCAATTACTTTCTTAATGAACAACTGGTCGTGTTTTTACTTTTGACTACAGATGAGCAAACTTATGAAAAGTTCGGTTCGGCTAGTTCGCCGAAATTCACAAAAAAGTTCGATTCGGACCGAACTAGTTCTGACCGGACCTGTAATTTCCGTGCGCCGAGCATGGTACTGTCCAGGGTGCTGAAAGAGTTAATGGGCTGCACTAACTCTTTAATCAACCTTGACAGTACCATGCTTGGCGCGCGGAAAAGAAAATTTTAATAAAATAAAAAAAAATTAAAAATACGTTCATACTTACATTCCTCCTGTCCGGCCTCTAGCGATGACGTTTCATCCATGTCGCCGCTGCAGCCAATCACAGGCTGTAGTGGCGGTCACGCACGTCAGGATGACGTCAGAAGGCCGGCCTCCAGGGATGACGCTTCATCCCACGTGACCGCCTCTGCAGCCAATCACACGCTCCTCTCCTAAAATACTCTGTGCTGCCTTAAACTCTGTGGACAGGTCAGGATCCTGTTTCTTTTAAATGCTGCTGGGGAACCCGCTCGATCCACTATATAAGGCTGCGCTACAGTGCAGCATTTAAAAGAAACAGGATCCTGACCTGTCCACAGAGTTTAAGGCAGCACAGAGTATTTCAGAAGATGAGCGTGCAGATTCAGTGCTGCTGTGAACTCTGCTCTTACCATTATGTAGCTCTCAGTCTGTTACCTCTCCTCCACTCTTGTCCTCAATAACACCTTCACATGATTGGCAAGTCACCACGTAATGGTAAGAGCAGCGTTCACAGCAGCACAGAGTATTTCAGGAGATGAGCGTGCGGATCTTGTGCGGGGTGGTGACTTGCCAATCATGTGAAGGTGTTATTGAGGACAGGAGTGGAGGAGAGGTAACAGACTGAGCTACATAATGGTAAGAGCAGAGTTCACAGCAGCACAGAGTATTTCAGGAGAGGAGCGTGCAGATTCAGTGCTGCTGTGAACTCTGCTCTTACCATTACGTAGCTCTCAGTCTGTTACCTCTCCTCCACTCCTGTCCTCAATAACACCTTCACAAGATTGGCAAGTCACCACGTAATGGTAAGAGCAGAGTTCACAGCAGCACAGAGTATTTCAGGAGATGAGCGTGCAGATCTTGTGTGGGGTGGTGACTTGCCAATCATGTGAAGGTGTTATTGAGGACAGGAGTGGAGTAGAGGTAACAGACTGAGCTACGTAATGGTAAGCTTCACATCAGCACAGAGTATTTCAGGAGAGGAGCGTGCAGATTCAGTGCTGCTGTGAACTCTGCTCTTACCATTTCGTAGCTCTCAGTCTGTTACCTCTCCTCCACTCCTGTCCTCAATAACACCTTCACATGATTGGCAAGTCACTACCCAGCACAAGATCCGCACGCTCATCTCCTGAAATACTCTGTGCTGCTTTGAACTCTGCTCTTACCATTACGTGGTGACTTGCCAATCATGTGAAGGTGTTATTGAGGATAGGAGTGGAGGAGAGGTAACAGACTGAGAGCTACGTAATGGTAAGAGCAGAGTTCACAGCAGCACTGAGTCTGCACGCTCATATCCTGAAATATTCTGTGCTGCCTTAAACTCTGTGGACAGGTCAGGATCCTGTTTCTTTTAAATGCTACACTGTAGCGCAGCCTTATATAGTGGATCGAGCGGGTTCCCCAGCAGCATTTAAAAGAAACAGGATCCTGACCTGTCCACAGAGTTTAAGGCAACACAGAGTATTTCAGGAGATGAGCACGGCCGGCCACGGCCGGCCACAGGCAGCCGGTCGTTTTTCCGAGCCGTGCTCCCATTATAAAGTATAGGAGCACGGCCCGTAAAATAAAAAAAAATAGAACATGTTCTATCTTTTTAACGGCACGGGCAACTTCCCGTGAGAAAACGGGAAGGTACCCGTGGCTAACAGAAGTCTATGGGCCCGCTATTTCGGGTCGTAATTACGACCCGTAATAACGGGTGTTTTTATGGTCGTGTGCATGAGGCCCCGTAATGACGGGTGGCTACATGTGTGCACCCGTCATTACGGCAGCGTTGCTAGGTGATGTCAGTAAATAGTCACTGTCCAGGGTGCTGAAAGAGTTAACTGATCGGCAGTAACTGTTTCAGCACCCTGGACAGTGAATTCCGATCAGAATATAGAGTAACCTGTAAAAAAAAAAAAGACGTTCATACTTACCGAGAACTTTCTGCATCCTCCAGTCTGGTCTCCTGGCCGTTGCCTTGGTGACGCGTCCCTCTCGACATCCGGCCCGACATTCCTGGATGACGTTACAGCCCATGTGACCGCTGCAGCCAATCACAGGCTGCCGTGGCCTCTGCAGCCAATCACAGGCTGCAGAGGCCTCTGCAGCCAATCACAGGCTGCCGCGTCAGAAAAGAAGGTCGGACTGGAGGAAGAAGAGGGACTCGTCACCAAGACAACGACCGGGTATGTATGAAATGCTTTTTATTTTATTTTTAATCAGCAGCCTCTTTTCTCTATCAGTGATTGATAGAGACAAGTGGTTGCCGATTTGTATAATATTTTTGACCGGGTTTGGTCAAAACGTGTTCGGCCGAACCCGGTGAAGTTCGGATTCGCTGCAAACCGAACTTTTCCAGATCTTCGGTCCGAAACCGGGTTCGGTTGTCCCGGTTCGCTCATCTCTACTTTTGACCAAGTGGGTGTTGTGGAGAGAAGTGTATGACCAATCACTGACCAATCAGCGTCATACACTTCTCTCCATTCATGTAATCAGTGCATAGTGACCCTGCAAGTTCACTATATGCTGTCACATACACCCACATTAACGTTACTGAAGTGTCTTGACAGTAAATAGACATCGCGTCCAACCAGGACGGGATGTCTATTCACAATCCCGACACTTCGGTTACGTTTGTGTGGTACTTACAGCACAGCAAGAGTAATATCGCGAGATCACGCTGTAAATGACAGATTATGGTACAAATGATAAATGGGAGATTTTCAAATCTACTTTGGATAATTATAGTGCAAAATTTATTCCTATAGGTAACAAGTATAAACGACTAAAATTAAACCCCACATGGCTTACACCTTCTGTAAAAAGGGCAATACATGTCAAAAAAAGGACATTTGAAAAATACAAATCTGAGGGTACAGCTGTAGCCTTTATAAATGCTAAAGAGCTTAATAAAATTTGTAAAAAGGTAATAAAATCAGCAAAAATACAAAATGAAAGGCAGGTGGCCAAGTATAGTAAAACTAATCCCGCAAAAATCTTTAAGTATGTAAATGCAAAAAATACAAGGTCTGAACATGTAGGACCCCTAGATAGTTGTAATGGGGAGTTGGTCACAGAGGATCAAGAGAAGGCAGAGTTACTAAATGGGTTCTTTAGCTCTGTATATACAACTGAAGAAAGAGCAGCTGATGTAGCCGCTGCCAGTGCTGTTAATATATCAGTTGATATACTGAATTGGCTGAATGTAGATATGGTCCAAGCTAAATAAAATAAAATAAATGTGCACAGGGCCCCGGGACCAGATGGGTTACACCCTAGAGTTCTTAAAGAGCTTAGTTCAGTTATTTCAGTCCCCCTCTTCATAATATTTAGAGATTCTCTAGTGACTGGTATAGTGCCAAGGGACTGGCGCAGGGCAAATGTGGTGCCTATTTTCAAAAAGGGCTCTAGGTCTTCCCCAGGTAATTATAGACCAGTAAGCTTAACATCCATTGTGGGGAAAATGTTTGAGGGGCTATTGAGGGACTATGTACAGAATTATGCGACAAAAAATAATATTATAAGTGACAGCCAGCACGGTTTTACTAAGGACAGAAGCTGTCAAACCAACTTGATTTAGTTTTTATGAAGAAGTAAGCAGAAGCCAAGAAGGAGGGGCCGCTGTGGATATAGTGTTTTTGGACATTGCAAAGGCGTTTGACACTGTCCCTCATAGACGTCTAATGGGTAAATTAAGGACTATAGGTTTAGAAAGTATCATTTGTAATTGGATTGAGAATTGGTTCAAGGACCGTATCCAGAGAGTTGTGGTCAATGATTCCCTCTCTGAATGGTCCCCGGTTGTAAGTGGTGTACCCCAGGGTTCCGTGTTGGGTACACTATTATTCAACTTATTTATTAATGATATATAGGATGGGATGAATAGCACTATTTCTATTTTTGCAGATGACACCAAGCTATGTAGTAATGTTCAGTCTATGGAAGATGTTCGTGAATTGCAAGCGGATTTAAACAAAGTGTTTGGGTGTCCACTTGGCAAATGAGATTTAATGTAGATAAATCTAAAGTTATGCACCTGGGTACGAACAACCTGCAGGCATCATATGTCCTAGGGGGAGATACACTGGGGGTCACTTGTTGAGAAGGATCTGGTTATACTTGTAAATCATAAACTAAATAACAGCATGCAATGTCAATCAGCTGCTTCAAGGCCAGCAAGATATTGTTGAGTATTAAAAAAGGCATGGACTCGCGGGACAGGGATGTAATATTACCACTTTACAAAGCATTAGTAAGGATTAGAGATGAGCGAACCGGGACAACCGAACCCAGTTTCGGTCCAAACATCGGGAAAAGTTCGGTTCGCAGCGAATCCGAACTTCACCGGGTTCGGCCGAACCCGTTTTGTCCGAACCCGGCTACATTTTGGCGCCTGCCACATGTTAGATGTAAAATGGAGGATTTCACAATATCACCTGACATCAGGCTACCCCATAATGCCTTGCAAACGGCTCTCCCAGCCAATCGGGAGGAAGCATAGGGGCGGGCTCAAGCCTGCAATAAAAGTCTATGAACGGAGCTCAGCGGCCATTTTAGAGAAAGGAGCTGTAGGGATAGCATCTCTGTGCAGTTAGGGAAAGCTTTAGGAATCTAAAAGCCAGGAATCCAGCAATCGAAGAGGCTCATCCACTACAGCGGGAGTCTACTCTCAACATCCAAATTGCATTACAAATTCTCCATTTGCCAAGCCAGTGTTTGAATAAGCTTTTAGAAGGGGCTCATTCCCGGCCGTTAACATAACAATCCAACTTGCGATACAGGCAGCCTTTGTAGTACTACAACGCCCAGCATTCCCTGAGTGCACCGCGGCGTGGCTGATAGAAATTCTCATTCATTGCCGTTTGCCAAGCCAGTGTGTGAATACGCTTTTAGAAGGGTTGTGAAAGGACGGGGTAGAGGAAAAAACACCCATGCCGTGTCCTCTTCCAGTCCAAATGTTGGATCTGTTGGTGCCAGACCCAGTACCAGCATTTGTGGCACAAGACATGTGCCCAGTTCCACTAGTAGCAGCAGCCATGTGCCTGCTGGTAGTAGTAGCAGTATCAGCAAGCCAGACTTGTCCATCTCCTCCGGTGGGTGGGTTACTTTAGACAATACGGCCATTGTGGACTGGTTGGCTGGCTCGCGGTCATCTCAGCAGGAAGACTCTGACGATCTGGCTTCAAGCCAGGTTTCGTTGGATTCCAGATCCTCTACAGTTCCTTGGCACAGTGACAGTAGTAATATGGGTATTTCTAGCGTTTCCATTCCATCATCTATGTCTTCACTCTCCCTTCCTAGCGGGAACTCATCATTCCTGAAAGTCCTAAGAGACATCTCCTCGGGTGTGAAGGAAGATACTGAACAACATAGTGATGATGATTTGTTTTCTGCGAGTCAGCCAACGGAGTGTGTTTCGGCGGTAGTGGAGGTGGAAGCGGTGTACAAGACACATAGCTGTGGTAGTGGGGGTGTTGGTGGTAGCCGTGGTGGCAGACACAGTTTAAAGGGGAGGCATGGAGCCCGCCATGATGTCACATCACATTCACAACACAGTGCCAGAAGTGGCGGGGATGATGAGGAGGGCTATGATGATGTTGTTTTAGATAGGACGTGGGAACCAGGTGATGAGGTGATAAAGGCGTCAGAGGAGGAAGGTAGTAGTGGCGGCACTGGCAGTGATAAACAGCCAAGCCGAGGTAGGGGCAGAAGTCAATCTGCAAAACGTTGCAGCACTAGGGTCAGCTCAGGAGCCGGTGACGGCGACACTGATGCTACTGCTGTAGGCTCCCGAAAAAAGCCTGCCAGACAAGGGGCAAGCTCGTGTGGTGGTGGTGGTGGACGTCGTATTACCTCTTTACGGTACTCTGCCGTGTGGCAATTTTTCTGTACCTTCCCGGAGGACGAAAACATGGCACAGTGCCGTATCTGGTTAATTTTGCACCTTTTTTAACAATGCATTAAGCATACAACATGCACAAGTGCAGTGGTTTATGTTAGTTATCACCGTGTCCCATCCGTTTTCCTAGAGCCATACATGTTGGCGTAACTTTGACACTAACTTTGCCTTAAAGACAGCTCAAAAGTACTTGGATACACTCATGGGTGACCTAAGAGTGTTATACAGGGCTTCTAGGGCTTTTAAACAGTGTTATACACGATTTTTAGGGGCTTTCTTGTATTACAGGTTCGGTCAGAACTAGTTCGGTCCGAATCGAACTTTTTCATGAAATTCGGCGAACCAGCCGAACCAAACTTTTCATAAGTTCGCTCATCTCTAGTAAGGATCATCTAGAATATGCAGTTCAGTTCTGGGCTCCAGTTCATAGAAAGGATGCCCTGGAGCTAGAAAAAATACAAAGAAGAGCAACGAAGCTAATAAGGGACATGGAGAATCTAAGTTATGAGGAAAGATTAAAAGAATTAAACCTATTTAGCCTTGAAAAAAGACGACTAAGGGGGGACATGATTAATTTATATAAATATATTAATGGCACATACAAAAAATATGGTGAAATCCTGTTTCATGTAAAACCCCCTAAAAAAACAAGGGGACGCTCCCTCCGTCTGGAGAAAAAAAGGTTCAACCTGCAGAGGTGACAAGCCTTCTTTACTGTGAGAACTGTGAATCTATGGAATAGCCTACCGCAGGAGCTGGTCACAGCAGGGACAGTAGATGGCTTTAAATAAGGCTTAGATAATTTCCTAGAATAAAAAAATATAAGCTCTTATGTGAAGAAAATTTTTACTTCCCTTTTCCAATACCTTGGTTGAACTTGATGGACATGTGTCTTTTTTCAACCATACAAACTATGTAACTGTGTAACTATGTAACTGTATGTAACTTGGTGAAAATAGATTGTTTTCCTAAATAAAAAACACTGCTTTTACCTACATTACAGCTCCAATCACATTATGTAGGAGATAGGGCACTTATAATGTGGTGACAGAGTCTCTTTAAAGCAATAAACCTTTATAAAACTAAGTTTCTTTTGCATCTAATATAACAGCACACGTTAGTAAAGCTGAAGAATAATGCATTAGTAAAATTTCTGTATATACTTCTATCAGTGAGTTATAGTGTGACATTAATGTGTCCATGCTTCCACAACATATAAATAGCATAAGGCTAAATGACAGTGATATCTTGCTTTTCATGTCAAGTCTGTGCAGTGTAAGTAGTAGATCAAACTAGAAAATAAATAGAATTGAAATGATACCTTTATCGAGTAATGTTTGGTTTAAATTGCAAGTTTTCATGACTACTTGGTTCTTTTGGTTGGGCATGCTATAAAAGAACCTTAAAAAACACAATTCAGTAGAGCTCAGTCAATAAGTATATCAATTACATTCAATTTGGCTTTGCTTTACTTGTAAAAAGATAATATATTTTACTAGAATGGAATTAAATGAGAATAGTTTACATACTGAAAGTGCAAACTATATAATTATGTTCAATCGTTGAAATGTAAAACATTTTTTAAATAATTTTTTGAACATTACAGAGATTTGACAAAACTGTTCCAGGTATGTACTGTATTATGCAGTACAACTGCTGTATTAGTTTGCAGTTGGTTGCATTACCTTTCTTTTCATGTAGCATGTATCTTTACAATGGCAAAGATGGGAGGTAGAAGGTTCTCTCACTCTGACTGGCATGGAGAACTTATAGAGGGAGGAATACTCTTGGGGTAATCAAGTGAGAAAAAAAAACAGTCCCAAGAGAGCTAATATGGCCGATAGGAAAGAAGGGTCATACACATGCTTCCTTTCTTAGAAACTAGGAGCGGGAGATGTGTTTGGAACACAAGCAGGCAAGTTTACAAGACTAAACACTTATAGTGCACTTGTAAAACCAGGAGCACAGTCAAGTTAAACTTCAAAGTAGTCTTCTTAACCCGTAAGTGACCACGAAAACACCTTTTCACAGTGGTCACTAACAGGCATTAGGATAGGCCGGCGCCTTTCATGGCAGTCTAGACTAAGTCTTGCACGGGTGTCCCATGCGGGCTGGAGCGGGTGCTTGGCTGTACTATGACAGTTGGGCTCCTTCTCTAACGGTCACGATCAAAATTTCCTCAGGTCATGACCGTTTAACCCTTAGATTCCGCGGTCAATAGCGAGAGGGCTCCCTCTGTCACCCATGGGTTTCCATGGTAGGCGGGGCCTAGCAAAGAACCCCAGGCCTGCCATGGCTGTATGCCTGTTAGGCCGTGCCAGTGGAATTACCTGAAATATTGGCTGTCAGTTTTACACTGACAGGCAATTATGCTTTGATACACTAAGTATACCAAAGCACATAATGTAAGCGATCAAACGCTCACACAGTGAAGTCCCCTACTGGGACTAAAATATAGTTAATTTGTGTGAAATAAAAATTATTAAATAACGTGAACAGTAAAAAAAATTGTCAGAAAAAGTGGTTTTACTTTGTAAAAGTGTACAACATTTTTTCACTTATATGATATCTCTGCAATCGTAATAACCCAAACAATAAAGACGTTATTTAATCCGCAAGGTGAATGACATAAGAAAAAAAAGCAAAAATGAACGTCAAAATTGCTATTTTTTCTATTATCCCCACAAAAAATAATAATAAAAGTTAATCAATAAATCCCATTAAAATGGTACCAATGAAAACTAGATCTTGTCCTACAATAAACAAGCCCTCATATGGCTACATCGACGGAAAAATACAAAAAATATGGCTTTTGGAATGCGACGATGCAAAATTTAAATAGTTCAATATCGTTTTTGTTGTTCAAAAGTAGCAAAACATAAAAAAAGTTTACATATGTGGGATCACCGTAATCCT
Source organism: Rhinoderma darwinii (assembly GCF_050947455.1). Lineage (NCBI taxonomy): Eukaryota > Metazoa > Chordata > Amphibia > Anura > Rhinodermatidae > Rhinoderma > Rhinoderma darwinii. The sequence goes on from NC_134688.1 coordinate 141,120,841, forward strand.
ACCAACCCATATAATAAATGTAGCCTGTTATTCATGCCGCACGGTGAATGCCGTAAATTTAAATCACATAGAACAATGGTGGAATTGGTATTTTTTTTTCAATCCCCCCCCAAAAAAAAAAAAAAGTTAATGAAAAAATTATATGTACCCGAAATGGTGCCATTGAAAAATATGACTCATCTTGCAAAAAACAAGTCCTCGTACAGCTATGTCCATGGAAAATAAAAAAGTATAGCTCTTTGAATGAGGTGATGGAAAAATGAAAAATATTGCTTGAACATTAAGGCCTAAAATAGGCTGCTCACTGAGGGGGTTAACAATAAACGGCAATAAATGCTACCACTGTAATCAATATATAGGCAACATACACAAAGTGACTTTCAGCTAATATAGCAAATGTTACTACAGAACTATATTTATTTTTTACTTGAGATATAATGATCATCAATATGACACCATGTGCATATACATCTATAAGTCTACTTATATATACACCTATTCTAACACAGCACAATTAAAATACAACTGACATAATAACAGCAATAGAATCACCTCCTGGCCATGTACAGGAGGTAGATATACAGATAAGACACTCAAGCCAAATGTTCCAAATACTTTCGAGAGACTCAATAAGTTAGACCAGAAAGTGATAACAATAGTTTTATAGGCAATATAATTACGATGAAGCCTAACACTCAGTGATACAGTATCATGACCATTTTTTCTTGAGGTCACAATGTAACTTCTACTATGGATATCAAACTTATGATCACCATTAAACTGATTAAATAACTAAATATTGCCATATCAGAAATAACCTAGGCATAAACCAATATTGTTAAAGATGGAAAACATATGTAATGGGTGTTTTTGAAGATATTTCCCAAATACATGTCTGGAATGACTTATTTTATTTATTTATTTACAAATTTTCAGTCCATGCATACTGCCATTTTTTGGCACTTCCAAAATATGTAATTTCACTAGATACAGTGCCATACCAGGGATAAATTTAAAGAGTGAGGATGTATTTATATTGGGAATGTTCCTATAAAGAAGTTTGAATTACACTAAGGCCTCATGCACACGACCGTGGTGTTTTTCTGGTCCGCAAATTCCAGGACCGTGTTCCGTGGAATGTCATCCGCAGTTCATCCGTATGTAATCCGCAGTTCATCCGTATGTAATCCGCAAAAATGCGGATGAAAAAAAAAGGACTTTTAAACAGGATGCCAAAAGCTTGGTCAAACCCCCTTTAGAAGGTCACATGATCCGCAAATCCGCAAACTGCGGATGACACACGGCGGTGTATCCGCAATTTCCACGGGCCCATTGACTTCTATTGGCATGTCCGCACCGCATTTGCGGCCCATAATAAGACATGTCCGGAGTTTCTGCGGCACGGATGTGCGGACATGCAGAGAGCCGTGAAAACACGGATAGTGGGTATGGCCACATAGAAATGAATGGGTCAGCAATTAAGCCGTGGATTTGCGGTTGAATTGCGGACGCAAAAACACGGTCGTGTGCATGAGGCCTAAACCTTTGGGCTCAAAAATCGACGTACTAGTCATGGCTTAAGGGCACGGCCAGACGTGGCGGATTTCCTCCGCAGCTGTCCGCATCAATGCCGCACCTAATCCGGGTTGCGGATTACGGCTGCGGATCTGCCCAAAATGTGCAGTAAATTGATGCGGACTAGCTGCTGCGGACTGCGGTAAAAGTGCTTCCCTTCTCTCTATTAGTGCAGGATAGAGAGAAGGGACAGCACTTTCCCTAGTGAAAGTAAACGAATTTCATACTTACCGGCCATTGTCTTGGTTACGCGTCCCTCTTTCGGCATCCAGCCCTACCTCCCTGGATGACGCGGCAGTCCATGTGACCGCTGCAGCCTGTGATTGGCTGCAGCCGTCACTTAGACTGAAACGTCATCCTGGGAAGCTGGACTGGAGACAGAAGCAGGGAGTTCTCGGTAAGTATGAACTTCTATTTTTTTACAGGTTGCTGTATATTGGGATCGGTAGTCACTGTCCAGGGGGCAGAAACAGTTACTGCCGATCGCTTAACTCTTTCAGCACCCTGGACAGTGACTATTTACTGACGTCTCCTAGCAACGCTCCCGTAATTCCAGGAGCCCCATTGACTTCCTCAGTCTGGCTGTAGACCTAGAAATACATAGGTCCAGCCAGAATGAAGAAATGTCATGTTAAAAAAGCAAGACGCATCCGCAGCACACATAACATGTGCATGACAGCTGCGGACTTCATTGCGGAATTTAGAATCTCCATTGAAGTCAATGAAGAAATTCCGCCATGAGTCCGCAACCAGTCCGCCACTGCTCCGCAACAGACAGAGCATGCTGCGGACACCAAATTCCGCTCCGCAGCCTATGCTCCGCAGCGGAATTTTACGCATCGTCTAAACGAACACTTCTAAATTTAAGTGGAAGTCAATGGAGAAACGGCTCCGCTGCGGATTAACGCTGCGGAGTGTCCGCAGCGGAATTCAAGTGAAATTCCGCCACGTGTGAACCCAGCCTAAATATTATATGGTTACGCATTACAGCATGTCACTACATTCACATGATAAACAGATCAAAATAATTTAAGTAATAAAATATTCTACTCTAAAGGGTCAAATATATTTATTCAATTGCAATCTAATTTTCTATCTCACAGCTAAGCATCTCCTGAGGAAAGAAATGAGGAGAATTGAATAATAATTTGTAGGAGTGTTAAACTAGAAAAAGTCTTAACACCAACTATAATGCAGATGCAGCAGAAATGAGTTCTAAGACATTAGGATATTTATATAAACATGGTATATATAGTTTCATAATTCATCAGCTAACCATATTTCTATTAATCTTCCTACATTGTATAATTAATAGAGCTATTCAAATTATGCAAAGTACTTTAAGCAATATTAGCTTCGGAAATTTGGAAAAACAAAAGAAATTATACGGTGATAAAATATTTTATATAAAGTTAGAGATCCTTGAATATGACATTCAGAATGATTAAATTATTATTACTACTACACTATGTAGCCAAAAGTATGTGGACACCACTCCTATTTATTGAGTTCAGGTGTTTCAGCCACACCCATTGCAAAAAGGTGCATCAAATCAAGCACACAGCCATGAAGTCTAGATAGACAAACATTAGTAGTAGTAGTATGGGTTGTACTGAAGAGCTCAGTTACTTTAACCCCTTAATGACCAGCCTATTTTAAACCTTAATGACTAAGCCATTTTTTACGTTTTACCATCGTCGCATTCCAAGAGCTATAACCTTTTTATTTTTGCGTCGACATAGCTGTATAAGGTCTTGTTTTTTGCGGGACAAGTTGTATTTTTTAATAGCACCATTTTGGGGGACATATTATTTATTGATTAACTTTTACAAACTTTTTTTTGGGGGAATAGAAAAAAACCTGAAATTTTGCCACTCTTTTTCGCGTCTTAAATCTACGCCGTTTAACGTGTGATATAAATAACACAATACCTTTATTCAGCAGGTTGTTACGATTGCAATGATACTAAATTTGTATACTTTTTGTATGTTTTACTACTTTTACACAGTAAAAACGCTTTTTTTTCAAAATTATTTGTTTTTGTGTCTCCATATTTGAAGAGCCGTAACGTTTTTATTTTTTCGCCGATGCGGTTGTATGAGGGCTTTTTTTTTGCGGGAAGACTTGTAGTTTTTATTGGTACCATTTTGGAGTAGATGCGACTTTTTGATCACTTCTTATCACATTTTTTTTAAGTCAGGATTCACAGAAAACAGCAATTTTTCCATAGTTTTTTATTACATTTTTTTACGGCGTTCACTGTGCGGATTAAATAATGTAATAGATTTATAGTCGGGGTCGTTACGGCAATACCAAATATGTGTAACTTTTTTACTTTATTTTGTTTTTTTAATAGTAAAGCATTTTGTAAGGGGAAAAGCTGGGTTTTTTATTTTTTTTCACAATTTTTTTTTAATTAACTTTATTAAACTTTTTTTTTACTTTTTTACCAGTCCCACTAGGGGACTTTAATATGCGATTCTCCGATCGCTATTATAATACACTGCAATGCTTTTGTATTGTAGTGTATTACTGCCTGTCCGTTTTAAACGGACAGGCATCTGCTAGGTCATGCCTCCGGCATGATCTAGCAGGCATTCGCTCCAGGCAGACCTGGGGGCCTTTATTAGGCCCCCGCCTGCCATTGGAGACACAGACACTCGGCGATCGTATCGCCCGGTGTCGGTGGGAGAGAGAGGGAGCTCCATCCCTCTCTCCAAAACCATTCAGATGCGGTGCTCGCTATTGTGCACCGCATCTGAGGGGTTAAACGGGTGAGATCGATACTTATATCGATCTCACACGGCAGAGCAGGGACGCCCCCAGCCCTCAGCTGCCTCTGGCAGCTAAGAGCAGGGAGATTTGACGGCTCCCTGCTCTGTTTACTTTATCCTGATGCAGCGCCGTAAAAAGGCATATGCATCAGAATAAAGCCAGTTAGTGGCCGCCGTGAAAAGGCGTATTGGCGGTCACTAACGGGTTAACCCCTTGTATATACACGGCGCTCTCGAGAAGTAGTTCCCGCAAACCGTAGTACAGTTACGGCGTGGTGATAAGAAGGCTCAGAATATTATTAAGTGTATTACAGCTGACACCCTGCTGTAATGGCCAGGAGTGGAGCTAACGTCCGATCCAGCCGATTAACCCCTCAGATGCTGCGCTCAATAGCGATCTTAGCATCTGAGGGGTTTTTAGCTGACCGGCACCGCAGCGATCGTGCTGATGGTTGGTATGGCAACCAGAGACCTAACAATGCCTTGTATGGTAGTCTATGTGGACCCACCTCTAATCGGTCCTTCCTCATAGGCTTGCAGTCAGTGTATGACTGACATCTCTAATACACTGCACTACATAAGTTGTGCAGTGTATTAGAATAAAGATCAGTGTTGCAGGCCTTCAAGTACGGCAAAAAAAAGTAAAAAAAAAAGTAAATACAAATGTTGTAAAAAAAAAAATGTTTCAAGTTAAAAAAAAACTAATTGCCTTTTTCCCATAATAAGTATTATATTATTGGAAAAAAATTAAGAAAAAATTGGTATCGCCACGCACATAAAGTCCATAAGACCCAAACTATTACAAAATTTAACCTGCACGGTGAATGGCATAAAAAAAAAAATAGAAAAACAACGCCAGAATCACTGTTTTTAGGTCACATCTCCTACCATTAAATGAAATAAAAACTGATAAAAAAGTAAATAAACAAGTGATTAGAAAGTTGTGTGTCCCAAAATGGAACCAATAAAATCTACAGCTTGTCTTATAAAAAACAAACCCTCACACAGCTCCATCAACCAAAAAAAAAAAAAAGGCAATAGTAATGGGGTGATAAAAAAAACATCCCAATGTGCCTCAACAATCACTTCCTGAAACTAAAGGAATGTTCCCCTCCAGCCTGGAGGGGAACATTCTTTTCGTTTCAGGAAGTAGTTATTGGGGCCCCAGTATTTAGGAACTAGGAAGGGAAGGGACATAGAGCATCTGCTGGAAGCGAGGGTGCCCAGGGCAAAAATTTCCCAGCAAAATTTCCCAAGCTACAAAGGAGGAAAAATCCCAAAAGGTGGAGTGTTACAAAAGTGCGATAAGAAAGGACACAATATTTATTAGTGTGACACTGGCCTGTGCATAACAGATTGCTTCACAACGTACCACACATCTATGGATAATTGTATTATTTACCCCATTATTATGCCCTGATTTACTCCTCACAGCTTACAAATGCTCCCACATTATAACCTGAAATACCAGTGAATTTCCAAACCAAACTACTACCAAGCAAAAATCTACCACGCTCCAAAAAAAATAGCGCTCCTTTCATTCTGAGCCCTACAGTGTGCCCAAGCATCAATTTACGTCCACATTTAAGGCATTGCCATACCCGGGAGAACCCGCTTAATAAATTATGGGGTAAGATTCTCCAGTGGCACAAGCTCATCACAACATATGGTGAGGTGATATGGCATATCAGTTGAAAAATTGCAAGTTTTACCTTGCATCATCCACTGCGTATTAATTTCTGAAAAACAAACACCTGTTGGGTCTAAATTCTCACTACACCCTTTGATAAATGCCATTAGGGGTGTCCTTTCTAAAATAGGGTAATGTTATTTTTGGTGCATCAGGGGTTTTGCAAATGCGACATGGCATCCGCATACCATTTCAGCAGAATCAATGCTCCAAAAGTCACTCCTTTTCTTCTGAACCCACCCATAAGTATAAACTGCGCTCCTTCCCTTCTGAGCCCTACAGTGTGTCCAAACAGATGTTTATGCCATACTCAGGAGAAATTGGTTTGTAAATGTTGGGGTGCTTTTTCTCCTTTTGTTCTTGTGAAAATTAAAAAAAAATTGTTAAACATACATTTTATTGCAAAAAATTTAGGTTTTCATTTTCACGGCTTATTTCCAATAATTTCTGCAAAAAACCTACGGGGTCACCATGCTTACTATACCCTAGATAATTTCCTTGAGGGGTGTAGGTTCGCAAATGGGGTAACTTGTGGGGCATGTCGCATTTACAAAGCCCCTGAGGGGCCAAAACAGTGAGACCCCTCACAGTTTTGGCCCCTCAGGGGCTTTGTAAATGCGACATGGCCCCAGTACTGTCTTCTTGCTAGAGTGTTACTATTATTATTATTATTATTCTGCTAACTTGCAAATGGCGTATGTGTAAATGTGTAAAGAGTTTCTCCTTTATAAACTTTATGGCTGTGTTCACAGTGAGTTTTTTGCAGGAGGAAAATTCCAGCTGCAAAAACTGCTCCAGACGTTTTTTGCACAGTGGTTTGAGAAAAACTTGTCAAAACACTCGTCAAGGCGTTTTTTTCCCGTTTCTGACTGATTGAAATGGGGTTTTGGAGGCAAAAACCGCCTCAAGATAGGACATGTCGCTTCTTTTTACCGCGATGCGGTTTTTCCGCTCGCGGTAAAAAAAACTCATCCGCCTCCCATTGAAAACAATGGGAGTCATTTTCAGGCGATTTTTGACAAGTTTTGTGGAGCGGTTACCGTGCCAAAAAACTTGTAAAAAAAACTCAGTGTGAACAGGGCCTTAATGTGTTTCACGGGTTAATGAAAATATTATGGATATATTTATAGGGTGAAATGAAAATAATCTGTTATAGTTCAGTACATTTTAAATCTAATTTAATTCTTCAAGTAATTTAGAATTTCTAAATGCCATGTTAAAAATATATTTTAATTGCCCTGCTAAAAGAATGTACACCAAATTTAACATTTTGGGATATATTCTTTATACTCCATTATAGCTTTTTGTTAGTAATTTTTCCAAGAACGAAAAGGATAATCTTACATCACCTATTTAAGGTGCTGAAAAGTGTTTTTTTTTATTGCAAACAAATAATTTCTGTATTTTTCCATGGCTTTTGGGAAATGACAGTAAAGTAAATTTAGCACATACAGTATACTTTATATGAACATGCACTGCACCTTATTAAAGTAGATATTGTATATGCCCTATACTAAAAATTTTATTAAGATCTAAACTAGCAACACATTCAGGTAAGTGAATGAACTCACTCAATTTGCAGGCAAATTGCCATTGGCCACTAAAAAAAATCCCCACTATTCTAATGTTCTAGTCTGCAGTGTGGAGGCAGAAAAGTATAGTCTGCAACCTCAGAGTGATTGAGGTCACCGTATACAACCATATGTTGTAATCTAAAATTGTGTGAGAATGTCTCCCCTCTTTTATACTGGCTGAGAGGTATGAGAATGACACATTCTCACTCTTTCCCCCTATTGAGAAACTTTACAAGGAATAACATTTTAAAACTGCATTCCTGCATGTTTTTTTCCTGTTTTTTACACAAATTTTTAATGCCATTTTTTATTCAGTGTCATTTTATACATCCGTTCTTCCTGTTGTTTTTTAAGTTCAATAGAGAAGCTTATGGAGAAAAAACATTAGAAAAAAATACCATACCTAAAGAATGCTTAATTTTGATAAAATATGCCACTAGCCCTAAAAATGCCACAAAAACACCAAAAAACAAAATGCTTTATATGTAGGCATTCTCATATTTTACTAAAGACTTCAAATTAACATCCGGCCGCAGTGTTTTTGACCCACCAATCACACTGTGCTGTGAATCATGCTGGGCTGGAACAATGAGAAGTGTAGGACACTGATTAGTCACTGATTGGTCAGCGTCATACATTTCTCTGTACAACACCCAGTTGGTAAAAAGTAAAAACACGCCCAGTTGTCCATTGAGAAACTCATTAGCATAAATCTAAACTAGCTCATAACTTGCTCAAAAATGATAGTTTTTCAAAATAAAAACCACTGTTGTTATCTACATTACAGCACCAATCAGATTATGTAGGAGATAGGGCACTTATAATCTCGTGACAGAGCCTCTTTAAGCATCTTTAAGAGCTGAGCACAACAGGCTTCATGACCCACCAAAAATTACTCTTCTATTATCCGCAGGGGCTCACCCCACATCCCATCAGGCTGCCATGTCACATCCTGGCACACAAGCTCTGTGCCACGTTGCATTCAATGTACTGACACAGGACTTTGTCTGCTGCATCACATACAACATTCTGGTGTTGCCCGGCATCCGGACCATATATGCGCCGCAACACAGACCTTGAGTGTCGGGGCCCTGACATGACAGCCTAAAGGAATTCGGTGCAGGCCCCCTTCCCCTACCGGCCTGATCACACCCCCTACGAACATTATGCATCTGACCAAAAGAACTGTGCAGCTACACACACGAGCCTGATGTTAACCCTTTCAGGACTGAGCCATTTTTTGCTTTTTCATTTTCGTTTTTCAGTCCCTACCTTCCAAGAGCCTTAACTTTATTTTTCCGTCAATAGAGCAGTGTGAGGGCTTATTTTTTGTGAGAGGAGTTGTAGTTTCTATTCACACCATTTCAAGTACCATATAATATAGGAAAATATATAATTTGAAGCCTGAAATTGGAAAAAAACGGAGATTCCTCCATTGTTTTTTAGGTTTTGTTTTTATGGCTTTCACCATGTGGTAAAAACGAGCTCAATATGATTACAGTGATACCAAAGTTATATATATATTTTGTTTTTATTTACTACTTTTACAAAGAAAAAACTATTTGTTAAAAAAATATATTATTTTGTTTCACCACATTCTGAGAACCATAACTTTTTTATTTTTGCGCCGGTTGTCCATCACTTTTTCCCAAAAATTTTTTTAGCACTTAGGTGACCAAAAAACAGTGATTGTGGCGGTTTCAATTTTTGTTGTTTTACGGCATTTACTGTGCGAGTGAAATAATGGTATACTGTAATAGTTCAGACTTTTAAGGACGCAGCAATACCAATTCTGTTTATTATTCTTTATTTTTTACAGTACTTTAGAGGAAAAATGGGAATTTTTTTTTTTTTAACTTCTAATATATATATTTTTTCACTACTAATAACTTTGTTTAACTTTTTTTTTACACATTCTATTAGTCCCCATAGGGGACTTGAACCAGTGGTCGTTAGATCGCTGGTACCATACACTGAAATACTAATGAATTGCAGAATATTGTCATTTTTACAGGCTTCTGTTATGCCTTACCAGAGCCACGGCTTAACAGAGACAGAGAGAACGCAGGCCTGGGGGCCTTCATTAGGCCCCTGGGCTGCCATGACAACCATCGGTACCCCGCGATCACATTGCAGGGCGGCAATGAGCTGTCGGAGGAGGCTGCCCTCTCTTTTTAACGCCTCAGATGCTGTGGTCACAATTGATCCCAGCATTGGAGGGGTTAAACGGCCAGGAACAGCACAATCTCTGTTCCTAGTCATTAGTCCTGGGTGTGAGCTGTAATAGACAGCTGACACCCACAGCCTATGTAGCAGGCTCAGCGGGTGAGCCCGCACCATACATCGCCCCTCGCACCAGGGTGTGCCATTACGTCCAGGTGTGTGAAGGGGTTAACATTCCCAATGTCAAGCATCAGTTGAATTATTGTAAAGCACACAAACATTGCAAAAGTGATTGACATTCTTCCTGTGTAGTGCCAATTGTAAAATTTTTGGAACGTTTGGTGAAGAGGGAATTATGTTCTAGAGATGTTCATCATAGTTTGTCCTGGGGCTCTTAATTCAACAGAAGGGAGATCTTATTGCTACAGCATGCAATTACATTATAATCTAGAGAGTCCTGTGCCTACAGATCTGTGACAACACTTTTTCTATTCCATTATAATAATTTTCCCATACAGAACATAAGATCTATAAAAACTTTTTTGCTAAGTTTGTAGTGGACGAACTTGAATCGCTTGAGCAGACCTCTGACCTCAAATCCACTGAATGTCTATGAGATATATTCGAGAGCCAACTGTCATCACTAAACAACCTCACAATTTCACTTGTGGTTGAATGAACATGAATCCTCCCAACCTTTTTAGAAAGTAAGATAAAGCCTTTCTAGAAGAGTGGAGACTGTTATAACAGCAAAGCAAGATTCAACCCTTTATTAATGGCCAAAGTTCTGGAAAGGGACAAACAAGCAAATACGGATGCGATGCTCCGATATCTTAAACATGTCCTATGTCCTTAGGCACCCAAAGAGCCTACCACCCATGTTGGTGTTTTTTTGTTGTTGTTTTTTACTTGACTATCATTGATGATTAAAATGGTTATGTAACACTTCAGTTACAAATATGTTGGTAAAAGCACTAAATCAGAAAACAGCCTGTAAATTTTAAATCACAACGTAAATAATTTACATAAAATCACTAGATAGTCAACCATTTAGCCAGCACATATGGACAAATTATATCAAATAAGTTGTCAAGAGGATTAAAGAAATCTATTGCAATAACTTCTTGCTGGACCACAATGATGAGCTGAAGATGAAATAGTGTATGTAATATTTTGACCAAGGTGGGTCTATAGTCATATTTCCGTAGATGGATATGATTGTCTGTAAGAAGGATCAATAACCCCTGGTGAAACTGCTTTTTTAGATGACTCTCAATGGTGATGGCACAGTGGATAAACCGCATGCAGTCCTTCTACTTGATGTTAAAAGACCCTTTATGGGAGGAAATAGGATTTCCACTGTGAGATGTTAGAAATTCCTTTTCACATAACACATGCCATTTTTATTATTGAATGCAAAAGTTGAGACTTTCACGGCGTGTGTGCCAGCTAGATACTGCAGGCACAACACATCTGAAAACTTTCCAATTTATGAAAAAAAAAAAAAATAGCTTGTAAGTTTTGTATATTCAGATGGTTATTACAGTTGCTAAGGGTATAATGGCATCATTATTACAAGTATGAACTTTTCAACAAAAGTAATAACTGACAATGGAGGCTCAAAAATAATCAAATTACAGTCAGCTGCTGCCCAATATCTGCCAAGACAAAGAAACTAAGATAAAAATGTGCAAACTAGTGAGAACTTGTTTAAATAATAGCTACATAGGGGAGTTTTAATACTCAATCCAATAGTGCTGTGAGGTTCTCTAACCTCATTATCCCCCCCATATTTTTTTATGGATCCACTGTTTTAGGGACATTAACAACCTTATGTGCAGATATGCATGCCCTAGCCTGGTTTATAAGATGGCACACCACCAATTTCTTCGATATTAAGTACAGTATGTGTTTTTGAAAATTATTTCAAAAGCTTGGAAAGCATTAACTGCTTTTTGTGTTCATGTCATTTAATCTCAGATTACAGTTTTTTTTCCAGAAGGTCAACACAGAAATACATGCAGCACTTCCTGTACCAATAGTACTTTTTTATGTTTGCAGAAATAAACGAAATAAAACAATATGGTTGAGCACGATAGTACTACAAAATAGTTGGTAATAAAAGTAGATCAAAATAAGTTCTCCCAAAAATTTGGTTTTGTAATACTAAATAAGTGAAAGCCATAAGGAGGGAGGGTAGAAAAACAGGTCAACATGGTGAACTAAAGGACCATAATTATCATTATTATTTTGAGTCTAACAAGGTAGAGCATTATATTTTGGAATGGTGAAAAAGTAGAAATGCCTAAAAGGAAAATACATACAGAGAAATTAACTTTTGTGCCCACCTTAAAGAAGTATTCCTATCCATAGGATATGCCATAAATGTGTGATAGGTGCCAGACCCCGCTCTGGGACTCGCACCTATGTGGTGGACAGGAGTTCCAGCGACCTTTATCCTGCCTGGTGAGGCGGACTCTGGCTGCCCCATCCCAGCAGAGATTGAATGGAGAGGAACTGTGAATGCCCGCACCTCTCTTTTTTTCTGGTCAATGGGCATTACAGAAGCAGCCGAACAAGCATTGCTCGGCTGTTTCCATAACTAGCATATAACTGAATGAAAACCACCATGCGTGACCACTTATGCACCTCTACTTAGTCTCCGCCTGGAATAGGCAGGTGGGACGGGGGCTAGTGGTGGGACTCGCATCTATCAGAAATCTATGGCATATAGTGTGGCTATGCCATAAATGTCTGAGATCGTAATAATACCTTTAGGGATCCAAAGCGCCCAGATTTTATTAAAAAATGATTAACGATCATTAAGGAGACTGAAGAAGTTATCATTAACTATGATATAAAGAGGTTTTCTCTCTTTATAAAGAAAGGATATGTCATGGCTATGGTGGTGTCCAATCTCTTGGACCCCCACAGATCTTTACAATGAAGGGGCCAATGGTTTAGCTCTGTACCCCTTTATTGTTTTTACTTGCACAGCAGCGCTCCTGGTCACCCGGCTGTACAGGAAACAGCAGCAAGACCTGATTCAAGTAAATGGGGCCATGCTGCAGTTCCTTGCACAGCCAGTAGCCCCTCCATTATCAGAATCGGTGGGGTTCCCAGAAGTAAGGACTTTTTATGTACTAATATAAAGAATGTTCACAGAAAGTATTGTGTGTCTTTTAAAATCTCACATTTGCAGTATCTCTTAAGATGAAAAGATAGCATAACTGGTTTTAAGACCAATTAGGGTCTAAGTAAAATGTATTTTATGAAATTTAAATCCTTTTTTTTAAATTATGTTACATCTCAGTCTACTCTTAGTTTTGCAGATTTAAAGGTCTTAAGAAATTCCCCCAGCACAGACAATAGCTTACAATTCTTTGGGGTTGATTAGCAAAATGTTTCCTGTGATATTTGCACTGTAACAAAATTCAATCTAAAAGCAAATTAAAGTTTACAACTGCTTTAGGCACTCTGTAAATTAGAACTTCATTGCATATTAATGAAGTGCTAATTACTCTTTGTGACCACGTTTATGCAAATGATGGCATACACAGAATCTGCAGTTGTATTTAATTGCGGCTATGAACATGTGAACATCCTAAATGTAAAGCAATCAAGTTATGGAGCATAATTGCAATAGTAACAGTAATATAAATTGATACATAGTAGATGAATTCTATGCAGAATGTATCATTGCGTATCATTATAGTGAATGCTGAATTACAATAGTGGGTTATCTTTTTAGGGTAGTTCTGGTGGCATTAGGCACTGTCCAGTCATTTGATTATTGTGTAATAAAAAGTTATGTGACTTTCTAATATATTTTGTGCTTTGTTCCCTATGTTCTAATTACTGTCAGTGAATGGAAATCATATTTTCCTTTCTGAGATTCGTAGCTCAACGATGCTCAGCTGCAGTTACATTCAGGCTGTGTTTACACTGAACAGTCATAATTACAGCAATACAAAGATATTTTGCCACGATTTTGTGAAGATTGTGACAGAAACCGCATTGTGTGAACCCAGCCTATATGTATCACTCTAGGTAATCATCTGTGAGCTAAACACAGCAACAAATATTTCCCTTGGACTCCAAACCGATAGTTATTAAGGCCCTATTACCCCGGCCAATTTTGGCCGATGCAACGAGCACCAATCAAGGAGACAGCACGTTGATCGGCACTCGTTTGCTCCTGTCACAAGGTGCTATGGATGGGGACGAGCATTCGTTACTGCCGGTCCCCATACATTATTATCATGTCATCAGCGCATCTCCTTGTTTACACAGGGAGATGTGCTGCCGACAACGATAATATTTAAGTTTTTTAAAACTATACAATCAGCAGATGAACGAACGTTTACTCATTCATCGGCTGATCGCTGCCCTGTTTACACAGGGCAATTATCGGCAATGAGCGTTATATGAACACTTGTCTGCCCGATAATTTCCCTGTGTAAAAGGGCCTTTACTTAGCATGCTATGATGTCAGGTAGTTTATTGGGAAGATATCAATGTCAGCCTTTATATTGTTTCATTTGTGCTTTCAATGTTCACTCTTTATCTTGACTCCCTACGCATTGAATACACAGTGGCAAGAAACTTTAACTTGACTTTTTCAATGGCTTTTGTTGTGTGATATCACGCTGCAGCAAGTTATCAGTGTCAAGATAAACTGTGCTACATCTGTACACCCCATGCCCCAGCATGCTATACCAGTTTCTAACTTTCATGGCATGTTTCACAACAGTTGGAGAGTCCAAGAGCATAACTATACGGTATGCAGCTTCCTCTGCCACATAAGTAGACCCCAGTATTATAAATGACACATGGTCGGTAGGGGGTCCTATTACAAATTTTGGATCCAAAATTGAGCTTTAAGGCCGGGTTCCCACATAGCGTAAATGCTGCAGAATTTCCGCAACGGAATTGTGTACGGAAATTCTGCAGCATTTACAGTAGCAGCAAAGTGGATGAGATTTAGAAAATCTTATGCCCACCCTGCGGGAAAAAAACTGCAGCATAAACGTTAATAAATTGACCTGTGGTGTGGAATTTAATTTCGCAGCATGTCAATTTATGCTACACTTTTGTGGATTCTCCGTTGCGGGTTTCCCCCTTTGAATTCAATGGGGATGCAGAACCCACAACAAAAAGCCAAGTGTTGCATTTTTTGCGGCATAATCGCAACAAATACGCCACAAAAATCGCAACTCTGGACAAAAAAATACTTCTTCCTGCAGTCTGGCCTCCTGGGATGATGCTTCATCCCATGTGACCACTGCAGCCAATCACAGGCTGCAGTGTTACATGGCCTACAACCTCATCATAGAAGGCCGGACTACGCGCATTGAAGAGGGAGGGGGTAAGTATCAACGTTGTTTTTTTTCAAGCACTGCTTTCCACAGTGGAAATTCTGTCCGAAAATTGTGGTGCGATTTTTCGGACATTATGTGCTGCGGGTTCCAGGTCGGATATGCTGCATGATTTTTACGTGGCGTACCCGACCTGTGGGAAACCGGCCTAAGTTTTATCTCTGGGAAAGTCAGAGCCTACAGACCACTTTATGTAAATGTAAAAATACCTACTTACAGTATCTGGGGCTGTTCCAACTTTAGGTTAACTCACAAATCTGAGAATTTAAATGTGCAACATTTTATCTCTGTAGTTATATAAAGAAGAGCTATATTAGATATAATGCAGCTAAATATACTCATTTACTTATTCATTGTTGCTAGATAGTACTTAAGACGACTCACAGCCCAGAGCTTTAGACAGGTTTAATCAGGTAATATGTTTCTCCATATGTCTATGGTTCTTTGCAAGGGAGAGCTGACAGATGGAAAGGGAAGGAGAAGCCAAGAGTGAGTGCAGATAGACACAGTCTTGTAGAGATATTAAAGGAGTATTCCCATCTCAGACATTTACTGCATATTATATCATACAAATGTCTAATATGGGGGGTCCAACTACTGGAGAGGTGACCGCATGTGTGTGTGTAGCATGAAGTCCATTCAAGGGACTTACAGAAAAAGTCAAGAAAGCTTCACCTAGTTACCTTGCTTTTCAGAATGGGGGATATGTCATAAACATCTGAGGTGGGAATAACCTCATGAGAACTGATAGAATTGATGGGGAAAATCCTGTTCTTTTATTAGAAACTAAAAGCAGGATAATGGCTGAACTTACAATTAAAAACAACTGTATACAGTTACTGTACATAAGATTTCCGAAGCACTGTGAAGTTTTAATTTTTGTCTGGATGTTCGTACACTATGCAAAAGCTGAAGCTGGGGACAATTTTATGCGCCAGGTCTATTATAATACAAATTTGTAAATGTAGTGCATAATATGAACTATTATCAATTTCCCATCATGTACAAATACTCATATCTAGAGTCAAATATATACCGGTGTAGTAGGGCTGAATTTTCCATTTCCCTATTTATTTGGTTCATTATAATAACATTTTTAGTTAGGGGTATTCTCAGTTAAAGACATTTATGGCATTTCCATAAGGTATGCCATAAATATCTGAACAAAGGAAAAAAGGCTGGCATCATTGCTACATATTCTATAGAGCAGTATGTCTCCACCTTATAGCCGTAGGGCACCCCTAAACTATTTTTTCACTCCCGGGAAACCTCATCTCCCATTTCTAGCCCAAAGAAACTTGGTGTAGAGGGAGGTAAAGTATTCTATAATGCTATATTCTGTCTGAGATATATACTGTACCATCTCCCCAGCACCAACTCCCCATGCCGGCTACCACTGTAATGAATCTCGGTGGGGCTGGCAGGGAGGATGGGCAGTGCAGGCGTAAAGCCATGGCCGTATGACAAGTTAGAGTGCTTGGCGCTTTATTTCAATTATCTGCATGCTGGCTTAAGGGCCAGTTATCAGTATTTGTTGCCTAATCTGGTTTTGCTATTATGAACATAAACTTAATAGTTATGATCTGTTTGTGCCCTTGACTATGCTCTTGGATCATTACCTGTACCACAACTGGTCTCTGCTACATCACTGTTACTGAACCCGGAATTGCCTGTAAACCCTCCTAACTACTGCTCTTGCACCATGCACCCAGCTCTACTACATCACTGTTACTGAACCTTGGATTGCCTTGTAGCATGGAGTTACTAGAGTGGTTCCACTTTAAGAAGAGAAATTGCAGACAAAATAAATGTTTAACTGATTGATTTTATTAAACACAACTGATATTACAGTGACAATGAAAGATTAATGGTTATATCGCTAAAAGGCACAGTATAATTACTGGTAATAATACTCCAAAGATGCACATAATGTCAGTTGTTACAATTCACACAAAGTGTCAAAATCTCTCAATGTTACAGAATAACCACACAAAGGGAACACTTTTCAACAAGTAAACCTTCCTCTGTTCAGCTCACAGAGACTACAGTTAGCTCATGTTACTTTACACAGTCTCACTCAGACTCTCACCCACCGCTAAGTACAGACGGCAATATCTTTCTCTTCGCTAGCCCTGCTCTCCTCACTTTAGGCTCCTGTTCCCTGAATCTCAATCTATTTTGTGTTACTCAAGTCCTTACTATGGAAATACAGACCACAACCAGGTCTACTGCCATGCTCTCAGTCACCATGGGAACAAGGCAGCCTTCTCTTGAGGGACCTGACTCTCAAAGGTTCCTACACACTTCCCCTCCATTGAGTACTTGGCCTAGTAAGGACAGTCCTTGATTGAACTGAACTAGGTGAAGTTTCAGGTCCACAGGGCAACCCGTACTTACTGTAGCAATCTAAGCAGCCCACTAGAACACTCATTCTTCTAGATCTTACCAGGACCTACCTAGAGCCTCCCCCTGGTTTGAGCAAAGCACCGCTCACCCTTTTACTGATTTCAACACCTGGACTGACTATTTTAACAGTCCCACCTGCCTACCCAGTGCTAGTCCCTCAGGCCGACCACCCTTGACACTGCAGTCTTCATTCTCCCCCACCTCAAATGCAGAGGGATAGGTTATATTACTTTGGAAACAATGTCCCAGCCTAATTTCAAAACAGATCAACAGCACTCAGGTCTAACACCTTATGCGGTTCTCCTGCTCTCCTCCTATTGATGCCACACCTCCATCTAATATGGGATCTCCTCTGCGCCCCCCCTGCCAGTGTGGTCATCAAGTTCTGTCTCCTGCCAGCACCAGGTCCTTCCTAGGCAAAGCCAGTCCTGTATACCTCCACTGTAACTGTCACTCAGAAGACTCTCATTACTTGTCTAGTTACAGATGTAGCAATCTCTAACTTGACTCTTAATGCATTAAATACTCTATGGCAAGCAACTTTAACTTGACTTTTTCAACGGCTTTTGTTGTGTGATCTCACGCTGCACCAAGTTATCAGAGCCAAGTTAAACTTTGCTACATCAACAGCACTGCAGGGCATCACAGCCTGTGGTCCAGCTGACCTAGAATACAAAAAAACATATATATAGTGCAACACAATACATACAGTATAGACATGGCGTGTCTCTCAGCAAAACTTTGCAGTCTTTGCAGTGACAGGAACCTATTTAAACAAGGATACATGGACAGTCCATAGTCTCAAAATGGGGCTACTCAGTTCTCCTTCAGTTCTCTACAGCCTGACAACTTTTCTGACTGCTATTCTTGTACCATGCATCCAGATCTTCTACATCACTATCTCTAAATCCTGGATTGTCTGACGACCATCCTGACTTCTTCTTCTTCTGTACCACACACCCGGCTCTGCTACATTTAGCCAGTCAGAACATTGAACTGCTTGACCAAGCTACGTGACTATCTTGGTACATTTGATAAACTTTTTACTGACGTTATACGTAGCAACTGAAACTTTGTACCATGTCTGGTTTTTATTTTGCTGACTGTATTTAAAGAATCAACCACCAGGTTAGCTAGAGGCACTGAAGTCCTGAGGCCAGCTGAGTACCTTCGACCCTAACCAGAGTCATGGGGAAAGAAGGGTGCAAATTGTGCTGCTTGTTGGATCTTTCTCTGAGTTTCGTAGGAACAAGACCGTAACAAGACAAGTCTTGGACTGGGTTCTGGGGAACCCTTGACCAAGCTTCAAGAAACCCCTAGGGGTTCAGGGCACTCTGGTTGGGAAACACTGCTAAAGAGAGTAATGGAAGCAGCAGGCTCACGCCGAAGGTAAGCAAACATGCTTATTTGTTTCTGTTCTTTACAAACTAAGCTCTGCTACATCAGAAAACCCAGACCTGCTACATTTGTACAAAATTATTTACATTTCACCTATGCAAAATGGCAATAGATAAAAAATAGAACGTTATTTTATTTTTTGTATAAAACCACTTTACATTTGCTCTCCTCCAAAATTTTGAATATAAAATGTCATGCTCGGTTATGCAGCGTTTACAAAGATATTGGCTCAAACTATTTACATAAATGAAACCAGCATCAAACTAATGAATTATATATTTCTGTCAACTTTCTCCTTTTGAAAGTACCAAAGCATGTAGTGTTTTAGTGTCTGCGGAACCATTTTCTACTTCCTTGTGTTTATTTCCACTTCATGTCTATTGCATTCTGTACTTTGTCATGGATTTTCATTCAAATCTATGCATCCAAACTGGTAAAATGTCAGTGATTCAATTGTTGAAAATATATTTCTGTTCCAAACCAGAAACTTGGTCGAGGTAGCCGTTCTATGCGTGGAAAGGAGAATAGGTAAGAGTTTAATTTCACACAGCTCTAATTTCATAATAACAAGGGACTGGAAAACTTTGCCTAGAAGCTTGACACAGTTAATGCTTAAGCTATTAGCCATGCATTAGAGGAGGGACTGTACAAGTCCCTCCAGCATCTTAGGCATCTACTGTGTAGCCAAAGCCCCGTATCCACTGAAGCAATGTTTCCCTTCCTCTGTGACTCCTTAGTATCATAGCAGCAAGCTTTTATTTTATCTTCCTATTTCCCTATTTCACTTGGGTATTAAAAATTTGATCTCAACAATGGTTCAGTTCATATGCATATTACAAACTGCTTTAGGGACTGTTCAGTGCAAAATGGGCGGATAATGTTCCAGATTAACTTGACTCATGAGTGTGAGCTGTCAACGATATCCTTTAGCTGGGGAGAAGATTTTAAACAGTACCTGGAAAATTGTGAGGCCTAATCTTTCTGCTGTGCTGGCTGTATAATCCATATAATGCAAATTTGCTTTCCGTCTGACTGAAACACTCATGCTGCTAAGTGATTTGAACATTTTACCCGGTGCTAGTCCTAATACCAAGAACTTTTTGGAAATTGTCACCTATTTTTTTTCTTTGCATATTTGATCGTCACGTGGGGCTATGCCAGATTTTTTTAATATATTTTTTTTAAATCAGGATGCTGTGTTTGTACTGATATAGTGTTTAGTTTTCTGCTTTAGATCTTATCATTCTACAATCCAGCAGGACTTGTTCCAGATGGGTTAATAACAGTTTATTTTAAAATTAGATTTATGTACTGGAAAAAAAAAACAGATATTTAACTTGACAGCAGGTAGCAGAGATATAGGCTGGCTCTTTCCTCAGAGGTCCTTGAAATGGCCATTTTTAATTATAGGAAGAATTTTACAATCAGATTGTAGCTGCAACAACCGGGATGACAAGTTGATATTTAAGAACATCGGATAATTGCTTGCAATGTTATTTTGGTCTTCAATTATTCGAATCTACATATTTTGCAGCCTGGGTTGTACATGTTTGTTGTTGGCTCATGTGAACTGAAGAATAAAATGCATTTTGGAAGCTTTTAAGAGGAAATTTAGTGCTAGACGTATAAATGGAATGTAACGTAAAATGTTTTTCGTTTATGCTTTAGCTGCCTCAATGGAAAAAAAATATTAAATATATGTTTGTCTAATATGTATTCCATTTTGGAGTTTACGATAATAGTGCTATTGCTGTACTTTATTTGTACATGTTCTGTAGCTAAAATGGAAAGAATACTAAAAGAAAAGAAAAGAAAACCCTGCTACTTATAATGGTTGTTTATAAAGGTATATCCTGACATATCGAAGCCCAAGCAGTTATAATTAAACGCTCAAGGAGATCTGTCAAGTACTGACAACATGACAGATATTCTTTGACCCCTTTCCGATATTTGACGTATACTTCCATCAAAGTCGGGAAGGGGGAGTATGGTGCGGTCTCACTATGCGGGTGTCGGCTGTATAAAAGGGAGGAGGCCCTCTACGACGTCCCCGTGATCAAGGGGTTCCAATGGTTGTCATGGAAGACTGGGGGCCTAATGAAGGCCCCCAAGTCTGCAATCTTTGTATTCCTATTAAGTCATGCCTCCGGCAGGGCTTAATGCGGACCGGTCAGTAACACAATATACTGCAATACATTAGTGTTGCGGTATAGATCACTGATTCAAGTCGCTAGGGGGACTAGTAAAAAACAGTTAAATAAAGGGTTTTTTTTATGCATAAGAAAATATTAAGTTCTAGGAAAAAACCTTTCCTAATTTTCCCTCTAAAAAAAAAAATAGCAAACATAATTGGTATCGCCACGTCTGTAAAAGTCCAAACTTTTACATTATAACATTATTTAATCTGCACAGTGAACGCCGTAAATAAAAAATTTGAATTGTCAGAATCACAGGTTTTTTTTCAAATTCAAGAATTTTTCTTTTATAGCAACAGAAAGTAAATAAAATACTAATACAAAATATTAAAAAAGCATAAAAGAGAAACATAAAATCCAGCAAACAGGCAAAGATCCATATTAACCCCTTAATACCGAAGGTGGTTTAAACCTTAGTGACCAGAGTAATTTTCACAGTTTTGCTATTCACAGATGTAACGCAGTATAAGGGTATGTGCACACGATAACTGCATTTACGTCTGAAATTACGGAGCTGTTTTCAGGAGAAAACAGCTCCGTGATTTCAGACGTAATTGCATGTACTCACGTTTTGCGAGGCGTCAATGACGGCTGTAATTTGGAGCTGTTCTTCATTGGAATCAATGAAAAACGGCTCAAATTACGTCTCAAGAAGTGTCCTGCACTTCTTTTGACGAGCCGTCTTTTTTACGCATCGTCATTTGACAGCGCCACGTAAATGACAGCTCGTCGGCACAGTACATCGGCAAACCCATTCAAATGAATGGGCAGATGTTTGCTGACGTATTGGAGCCGTATTTTCAGACGTAAATCGAGGCATAAAACGCCTCGTTTACGTCTGAAAATAGGTCGTGTGAACCCAGCCTAACTCTGTATGTGTTTTATGTATCGATGTGAATTTTGCACTGTTTTCTTGGGATATGTAGTGCTTCTTTTTTGTGGTATATATGTATAGATAACATTTTTGTTACTTTTTTATAGTCATGGAAAGACAGAAAAAAAATAAAAATTTAGATTTTTCATCATTTAAAATCTAACAGTTTGAAAATAAAAGTAATTGTATCATACAAATGTATTGAAATATATTTTTTCATTTATCCTTATTATAAGGACACCTGACTTGGAGGTGTAGTTTTTTTTTTGACCAGAAATATAGTATAAAACACAAGTGCCCCTTTTTTCAAATGCGCACTAAAATGTCTTAATTTCGTTTTTTACACCATGTTATTAATGTATGGGGAATGGACTTGAAGTCCAATAAATAATGGTGAAAAAACATTGTGTTCTACAAACTAGACACTCTAAAGTCTATTTCTAGCGGTTCAATTTCTGTTTTAACCCTTCACACTTTTTACAGAATTTGTCCAAACTTGGGCCAAAAAAGTGTCACTTTTCTTAAAGAGGCTCTGTCACCAGATTTTGCAACCCCTATCTGCTATTGCAGCAGATCGGCGCTGCAATGTAGATTACAGTAACATTTTTATTTTTAAAAAACGAGCATTTTTGGCCAAGTTATGACCATTTTTGTATTTATGCAAATGAGGTTTGCAAAAGTACAACTGGGTGTGTTTAAAAGTAAAAGTACAACTGGGCGTGTATTATGTGCGTACATCGGGGCGTGTTTACTACTTTTACTAGCTGGGCGTTCTGATGTGAAGTATCATCCACTTCTCTTCAGAACGCCCAGCTTCTGGCAGTGCAGACACAGCCGTGTTCTCGAGAGATCACGCTGTGACGTCACTCACAGGTCCTGCATCGTGTCAGACGAGCGGGGACACATCGGCACCAGAGGCTACAGTTGATTCTGCAGCAGCATCAGCGTTTGCAGGTAAGTAGCTACATCGACTTACCTGCAAATGCCGATGCTGCTGCAGAATCAACTGTAGCCTCTGGTGCCGATGTGTCCTCGCTCGTCTGACACGATGCAGGACCTGTGAGTGACGTCACAGCGTGATCTCTCGAGAACACGGCTGTGTCTGCACTGCCAGAAGCTGGGCGTTCTGAAGAGAAGTGGATGATACTTCACATCAGAACGCCCAGCTAGTAAAAGTAGTAAACACGCCCGATGTACGCACATAATACACGCCCAGTTGTACTTTTGCAAACCTCATTTGCATAAATACAAAAATGGTCATAACTTGGCCAAAAATGCTCGTTTTTTAAAAATAAAAACGTTACTGTAATCTACATTGCAGCGCCTATCTGCTGCAATAGCAGATAGGTGTTGCAAAATCTGGTGACAGAGCCTCTTTAAGCCATTTCGAAACACCATATGACATATTGGTAAAAGTGACACCTTTCCACATTCTGCTACTTCTCCCGTGTACGGCGATACCAAATATGTGTGTCTAATCTAGTATATGGATCCGTTATAGGGCATATCATAGAAGGAGTCCATTTTGGCTTTTGGAGGCCTGTCCCACAAGAATTAATTTTAATGCACCATGCTACATTTGCCATAGTACTGGAGTGGCAGACTGTCAGAATTTACCATCATACAAAAAAATACACACCCCAAATTCTATTTCTAGTGGTTCAATTTCTGTTTTAACCCTTCACACTTGGGCCCAAAAAAATTAAATTGCATGTTTTTTACAAAAGTGTCACTTTTCTTAAGCCATTTTGAAACACCATATGACATACTGGTAAAAGTGACCCCCTTCCACATTCTGCTATTTCTCCCGTGTACGGCCATACCAAATATGTGTGTCTAATCTATTAGATGGACCCATTATAGGGCATATCATAGAAGGAGTCCATTTTGGATTTTGAAGGCCTTTTTACGCCAGAGCTGATTTTAGGGAACCACGCTATATTTGCCGTGGTACTGCAGATCATTTTGACAAGTATACATGTCCTGCTAATATTTATCATGGGGTATAGTGAGTATTTTTAATAGGTGGAAAGAAATAAAAAATAGTTTTTTCCAGAAAATACAGTATTGCTGCATTTTTAGGGCGGGTTCACACATGGCGGATTTTCACTTAAATTCCGCTGCGGACACTCCGCAGCGTTAATCCGCAGCGGAGCCGTTTCTCCATTGACTTTCACTTTAATTTCGCAGTGTTCGTTTACACGATGCGTACAATTCCGCTGCGGAGCATAGGCTGCGGAGCGGAATGTGGTGTCCGCAGCATGCTCTGTCTGTTGCGGAGCAGTGGCGGACTGGTTGCGGACTCATGGCGGAATTTCTCCATTGACTTCAATGGAGATTCTAAGTTCCGCAATGAAGTCCGCAGCTGTCATGCACATGTTATGTGTGGTGCGGAGCGTATTGGTTTTTTAACATGACATTTCTTCATTCTGGCTGGACCTATGTATTTCTAGGTCTACAGCCAGACTGAGGAAGTCAATGGGGCTCCCGTAATGACGGGAGCGTTGCTAGGAGACGTCTGTAAATAGTCACTGTCCAGGGTGCTGAAAGAGTTAAGCGATCGGCAGTAACTGTTTCTGCACCCGGGACAGTGACTACCGATCCCAATATACATGTATCTGTAAAAAAACATATAAGTTCATACTTACCGAGAACTCCCTGTTTCTGTCTCCAGTCCGGCCTCCCAGGATGACGTTTCAGTGGAAGTGACGGCTGCAGCCAATCACAGGCCAAGCACAGGCTGCAGCGGTCACATGGACTGGCGCGTCATCCAGGGAGGTCGGGCTGGATGCCGAAGGAGGGACGCGTCATCAAGACAACGGGCGGTAAGTATGAATTTCTTTTACTTTCACTAGGGAAAGTGCTGTCCCTTCTCTCTATCCTGCACTGATAGGGAGAAGGGAAGCACTTTTCCTGCAGTCCGCAGCGGCCAGTCCGCATCAATTTTCTGCACATTTTGTGCAGATCCGCAGCCGTAATCCGCAACCCGGATTAGGTGCGGCATTGATGCGGACAGTTGCGGAGGAATTCCGCCATGTGTGGTCATGCCCTTACAGTGAAACATTATCCAATAAGCAACCCTCCCTTTTGGTTCTCCCTAGAAATGCAGTGTGAAGAAATGAGTTAATAATGTGAGTAATATCACGGTCTTTGCCTTCATAGATTCTAAAGGTAGAAGTGTAGCCTGTACCGCTCTCACAGAGCTTGTAGATTTTAACCCCATATTTTGTTCTCTTTGAGGGGATGTACTGGCGGAATGAGAGCCTACCTTTGTAACTCATCAGTGATTCATCCACCAGCCCAAAAATGTTTAAGTTCGCCAGTATTTGTGGGGTGCCACTCCTTTGCATAGGAGGACGTTGGCTTTTCAGAAAGGAATTGGTGAACATACAGATTGGTTTAGGTTAACAACCAGCTCCAATAGTTCATCTGTAATGAATATTTTTTTTAAATCGAGGGCTGTAAAATTTTCTACATTAATATTTAGCCCTGGTGTGGCAATAAATTCTGGGATATTAGAGGGAAATGACTCTGTGGGTACCCACTCAATATATCCTGGGGGAATAGAGCGGGCCGTGTTTTGTGGTACTTCTGCGACATGCCCTGTGCTTGTGGACTCTGCAGCGACACTTGAATTGCAGAAAGCGTATCACTGTCGTCGCTATCACTGGTAGACAACATTTCTACCTCGGACGCGGTTTCTGTATCGCTTTCATCAGAGTCAGAAATTAACATGGTGTATGCCTCTTCCACCGTGAACCTTCTATGGGCCATTGTAATTACACACACGTACGACGAAGAGTGTAACCAGACGCACACGCAGACAACTGTATTATTTTTTCTTTACTTTTTTTTTTTCACAGACAAAAATACACGGACGTCACAAAAGCACGCTCCACAAAAAACTGATGTCGAACAAACACGTAGACTATAAAACTTTTTTTAAAACTTTTTTTTTTTTTGCACAAATAAAATACACAGACGTCACACACGTACGCTACACAAAAACCCTAGGCTAAACCTAGTCTAAACCTAGGCTAACCCTAGACTAACTCTAGAATAGAACCTAGAATAACCCTAGACTAACCCTAAGGGCACGTTCAAACGTGGCGGAATTGCTGTGGAATTCCGCTGTGGAATTCCGCTGTGGACAGTCCGCAGTGGAATTCTCCAGCGGCCGTTTTTTACATTTGTTTCAATACATTTTTAGGCAAGTAAGTTCAGACGTTGCAGAAAACTCCGCTGCGGATCATAGGCTGCGGTGCAGAATTTTCTGTCCGCAGCATGCACTGTCTGTGGCGGAGAAGAAGCGGAATGTCACTGCGGATTTCAGCCTTTGCAATGCAAAAAC
Source organism: Rhinoderma darwinii (assembly GCF_050947455.1). Lineage (NCBI taxonomy): Eukaryota > Metazoa > Chordata > Amphibia > Anura > Rhinodermatidae > Rhinoderma > Rhinoderma darwinii. The sequence goes on from NC_134688.1 coordinate 141,147,219, forward strand.
TGAAATCTGTGGCAAGTCCACTGTCTTTTCTGCAACGTCTGAATTACCTGTCAAATATGCAAATATTGGTGCAGATTTGTTGCGTAATTGCCCCAAATCTGCACCAACATTTGCAGCGTAAAAACTCTGCCACGTGTGAACATGCCCTAAGGATAACCCTACCCTAGGTATACAATTGAAGTTTATATAAAGTTTATATATTAGATTTATTGCAATTTTGTGTCTTTGGTGTCACAGTAAAATTCTCTCTCTGTCTCTTCTCATACAGAGAGTGTGAGGAGAGACAGAGAGACAGGTAGGAGAAACATGTCGTTTTTAATTTTGTGATCACTGTGAATGGTTCTCACAGTGATCACATGAACACAGACCACTGTTATTGGTATCTGATCATCACTCTGAAGCCAAGGCTGTTGCTAACAGCCTTGGCTTCAGAGGCAGCTCACCCGATGACCGGGAAAACCGCTCCGATGCGGCTCCCTCCCAAACCACTCAGATGCGGCACTTGCTATTGAGTGCCGCATCTGAGGTGTTAAATACGATCAGAGACCACTGCTAGTGGTCTCCGATCATTGCCCTGAATCCCGAGGCTGTTACCAACAGCCCGGACTTCAGGAGATCCCCCCCAAAACCGCTCCGATGCGGTCCCCTCCCTCCCAAACCACTCAGATGCGGTACTTGCTATTCAGCACCGCATCTGAGGGGTTAAAAATTATCAGAGACCACTGCTAGTGGTCTCCGATCGTTGCCCTGAAGCCCGAGGCTGTTACTAACAGCCCGGTCTTCAGGAGATCCCTGCACGATGACAGAAAAGTTCTTCAGAAGAAGTACCCTAAAGGACCGACGTAAAAACACTATACGCCGGTCGTTAAGGGGTTAATTTCAGCGTATAGACAGTCCAATATAACCATCAGAGTTAAGGGGATGACTTGGTGCCGGAAACCAATCTTCTAAAGTAGGGCGTTCTGTTCATTTCCATTTTAATGGAATATCTGACTTCGCTGCCTGTAATAAGTGCCTAATGAGAGATCGTTTGTATGCATACATGGGCATGGGAAACATAAACAATAACGTTGCCTCAGGAGTATTAGGAACCAAGAGTCCAGTGGTTTCGTCGATAACTTTAAGTACTGCTTCCCAGAAGGATCTCAGTAAACGACAGATCCACCAAATGTGTGTCATGAAGCCACCCGGTGCACCGCAGCGCCAACAGTTATCAGGGACCAGGGGATACCATTTATGGAGTGCAGTAGGGATACAGTATCACAGAGAGTATATTTTAAAGCTGGTCTCTTGGGCATGGGTGGCCAAAGATGCCTTATGGGAGAAGTAGAAGCAGCGCTTCCACTGTGCTTCAGTGAATTGTTTGTTCAATTCCCTTTCCCAGACTTTGCAGTATGCGAGGGGCTGTTGTGAGCGTTTGGTGAGAAATAAGTGGTAAAGTGTGGAAATAGTGTGCGAAAGGAAGGGGTGGAGGATATGCATAATTGCTCAAAGTCAGTTAATGTGCAGTGGAGGGTTGCATGTTTTTTAGTGGTAGTATAGAATTGTTTCAACTGGTTGTATTCATAAAACTGTCTAACAAAAAGTGTGGCATCTGATAGTTTCATAGCCAATGGAAGTGTAGAGGAGACAGTCAAAACATGCGAACGGTGGAGAGGATGTTTGAGGGTGCCACAAGGAATGAGCATTGGGCTCGACCGGGCGTGTAATCTGGATTATCAGCGATTGGGGTCAGTGGACCTAATGTATTTATAAAGGAGCCACCTGACCTCTTTAGGCATAGTATCATAAGAGTTTGTGAGATAGTGAAGGAGGCCCCTTTTAAATAGGTGCTGTGTCCAGAGGAGAGTGGAGAGAGCAGCAGGGCAAATGGCTTTGGCCAGGCGTACCCACAGTTTAAAGTCCTGGTTATGGAAAAGATCAAGGGCTGCGGCTAGATAATAAAGGTGGCAATCCGGCAGACCCACCCACAACCTTAGGGTGAGTGAGAACAGCCCTATTTATCCGGGGCCGACCGGAGGACCAGATAAAGGATCTGAAACATCTTTGAATGTGGAGCAAGAAGGATGAAGTGATGAAGATGGGGATGGTCTGCAGGAGATACAGCAGTCTAGGGAGCAGGTTCCTTTTCAAAATGAATGTTGGTTCTCCCAAACCAGGAGAAGACCCTTTTATTTCAAGTGGTCAGATCTCTTTGGAAAAATACCAATAAGGGAATGAAATTAGTGGAATACAATTGCGAAAGATTGGCTATAATATGCATTTCCAGAAAGGTTATGCTTTTAGAAGGCCACAAAAAAGGGAAATTAGTATTTAGGGTGGCAACCAGAGGGTCTGGTAGTGACACATTTAGGGCATCTGATTTGGATAGGTTGATTTTGAAATAAGACCATGTTCCAAATCGAGACAGTTCCAACATCAAGAAGGGAAGTGAGATATGCGAGTTTGTGAGATAGACCAGGAGGTCATCAGCAAATGCAGAGCATTTATATTCTACTCCCCCTATCGAAATACCCTGTATGTCCGGATTGTCTTGAATGGAAGCCATAAGATGTTCCATAACCAGCACATAGAGAAGAGAGGAGAGGAGGCAGCCTTGCCAAGTGCCATTATGTATGGTGAAGGGTTCTGACAGAGAGCCGTTCATTTTGAGCTTCTAGCAATGAAGGAAGGGCCTAAGCCTATATGTTAGAGGGTGGAGCGGAGAGCGGGCCAGGAGATTCTGTCAAACGCCTTTTCGGCATCTAATGAAAGAATCATGAAGGGGGTGTGATGAGATTTGGCATGATGGATAATGTCTAGGGTCTTGAGTGTGTTGTCATGGGCCTCCCTGCCAGGCACAAAACCCACCTGATCTGGGTGAACCAAGGTGGGTAGATGTTTGTTCAGTCTATTGGCCAGGCTCATGGCATACATTTTCAAATCCACATTAAGTAGAGAGATAGGCCTATAACTGAAACACAACTGGGGGTCTTTACCTTGTTTAGGGAGGACCGCAACATGCACCAGGGTAGAATTAGGAGGAAATAGGACTTCAAGGGAAATTGCATTAAATGATTTGAGTAACAGGGGTGAGAGTTGGTCAACTATAAGTTTATAAAATTTGGTGGTAAATCCATCCGATCCTGGACTCCCCCCCCCCCCCGAAGATCTTTTATAATAACAAGAATTTCTGGAGCGGAGAAGTCTCCCTCCATGTCCATTATGTCTTCTGTGGACAAACGAGGAAAAGGGGAGGAGGGAGAGTCCTGGGCCCCGGGTGGGGGGTGGAGATGGGCATAAGATATAAAAGCTGGAGTAGTAAGTGTGGAAATTTTTAGCAATATCAGGTGTAGCATGAGCTAAAAGGCCTGTTGTAGATTGAATGCAGGGTATATGGGATTAGGAGATTTGGTCTTTCATTGCTCTGGCCAACTGCGGTCACTCTTGTTGCCATGTTCGTAGAATCTACTATGACAAATTTGCAAAGTTCATTTATGTGCCGAGTCTAAAAGACATCTGGCCTCCTGTCGAGCACACTGTAGGTCACGTAGAATTGAGATAGAGAGTGCATGTTTATGTGCCAGCTCAAGAGAGGAGACATTCTGTAGGGCAATTTGGAGGGCGTGAGCCGATTCTCTTTGAAATCAGGCGCCATTCTTTATATGATGTGGTGTGGTGGGCACGGTCAGATACAAAGTGACCCACTGATTGTTTCAGGTCAGAGAGACACACCTCATCCAGAAGGAGATTCTCATTGGATCTCCACTTCCAGGAGGTTTTAGTGAGAAAGGGGAGTGCAAAATAAAGCGGCATGGTCTGGCCACAAAATATTACTGATGGATATGGAATGAAATGGGTGCATTATTTTTATAGTCCTGCAGAATATACTATTATATATTGTAAGCATGTGTCTGGGAAAGTACTGGAGGGGGTGCATTTCTAACCTGGCTAGTTAAGATTGGTGAGATGAAGAAATCTAGGAAAATTGGATTTCTCAGCAAAACCTAACTTGCTGAGGCTTTTTTTTAAAGAGGCTCCGTCACCAGATTATATGTGCCCTATCTCCTACATAATATGGTTGGTGCTGTAATGTAGATAACAGCAGTGTTTTTTTATTTTGAAAAACAATACTTTTTTAGCAAGTTATGAACAATTTTAGATTTATGCTAATTAGTTTATTTTGACCAAGTGGGCGTTGTAAAGAGAAGTGTATGATACTGACCAATCAGCGTCATACACTCCTCTCCATTCATGTCCATCTGTATTCACAGCACAGCGTGATCTCGCGAGATCACGCTGTGCTGTCACATACACCCCCATTAACTTTACTGAAGTATCTTGAGAGTGAATAGACATTGCCTCCAGCCGGGACGAGATGTCTATTCACACTCCCGACACTTCGGTAAAGTTTCTGTGGCACTTACTCACACAGCACAGCGTGATGTCGCGAAATCACGCTGTGCTGTGATTAAGTCCCACAGAAACTTTACCGAAGTTTCGGGAGTGTGAATAGACATTGCGTCCTGGCTGGAGGCAATGTCTATTCACTCTCAAGACACTTCAGTAAAGTTAAGGTGGGTGTATGTGACAGCACAGCGTGATCTCGTGAGATCACGATGTGCTGTGAGTACAGATGGACATGGATGGAGAGAAGTGTATGGTGCTGATTGGTCAGCGTCATACACTTCTCTTTACAATGCCAACTTGGTCAAAAGTTAAAAAACGCCCAGTTGGGCATTAAAAAACAAATTAGCATAAATCTAAAATTGTTCATAACTTGGTCACAAATTATAGTTTTTAAAATAAAAACCACTGTTGTTATGTACATTACAGCGCCGATCAGATTATGAAGGGGATAGGGCACTTATAATCTGGTGACAGAGCCTCTTTTTAGTCTGTTTTCTGGGTCTGGCTTTCTATGGAATGGCAAATAGGATAGGAAGATGGACTTGCATGCCCTGCCAGCTACAGTACAGGGTTTCCCCTAGTCCAACTCAATACAATTGTGCTCACTGGACTATTTAGGGCTGCAGTACATGCAGTCCAGTGTCACCGCCTGTGAATCCACATAACGATAGTGAGGAAAGCCTAATCCAAGGAACACTGTACACGGTATATAATACGTGAGGAAACCTGCTGTTTAGTAAGTGCCCTGGTGGGCAAGGTGTTTGTTTTGTTTATATGCTGCCAGTCTTGTACGCTGGATGAAAACTTACTTTTTCTTTGGTCTGCAATAAAGACAAAAGTGGACTTTAATCTTGAACTGTCTCTGCACAATACGTACAGATCCCGAATATATGAATATATATATCTGTTGCCTCAATCGTTTATGGCTATTTACTTTCACAATGTCGTACTTACAGCAACACAAGGTGCATTACTTTGTCTAATATATTGCCTAATATATTGTTTGCATAGAAGGATGCTTATCAGTCACACACAATTAATCTCATCAGATGTGCACAGGGAGGAGGAATATGAAATATGAAATACATTTTGGATGGAGATTATTTAATGAGCCCTGGGCACAAAACTGCATTTTTAGTAAATGGAAAAACATGATCATAGATAAGCTAGAATTTATTATTTTATGTAACAGTATTCTAGTATTTTTCCTTGAATAGTTGCATTGATTATCAGGCAATATAAAATAAACTTAATCTATAAAAAAAAATAATCGTAAAATAACACTACTAAGAAAACTATACAGTTGTTTAAAATCAAGATCTAATCCCTTGCAGAAGCATATCCTGTTTACCTTTCATTCTTCTGAAATGTTACGGACAGAAGACTTTGACAGCAGATTTATCTATATGGTCTGTTGCTATTGCCTGTAGTGGTTACTGTGGTGAAAAAATGAAATACTCCAATGATCCACTCATTATTTCTGTGAATCGACCTTGCAGCCACCAAATATGATATTTTAAAAAATCAACTGTACTCAGAAAAATGTTTCACATCAAAGAGCAAAAACAAATCTTGCATGGAGGGTAACATTTTGTTTGGGTTGCATAAAGAGATTTAATAAATAAATTATAATAGAGTATGCAACTCCACTCTCCCCTCATCCAAATCTGAAATGAAAGGTTGGGGGCAGAAGAAGAAAAAGAAGAGTAATAACAGAATGTAATTTTCAATGTTACAAATCAATTTCTGGGTTTATATATTAGTAGACTAAGGTAGTAAATATAAGCTCTAGCATTGAGCAAGGCCTTCTCTTCTTTCATCTAATTGTTTCTTTAAAGATTAAGGCTCCATGCACACAACCGTGCCTGTGACTATGGGCACGGCAGCCGCAGACAGCTGTCCGCATTTGCGGGCCGTGCTCGCATTATAAAGTATGGGAACACGGTCTGTAAAGTAAAAAAAATAGGACATGTCCTATTTTTTACGTAAGGTTTCTATGGCACGGACAGTTTCCAGTAAATATACGGGAAGGTGTCCGTCGGCCATAGAAATGAATGGGTCCATAATTACGGACGAAATCCACGGTCTTGTGCATGGGGACTTACTAAATGTTCAACAAACTTCTGACATGTCATAGTGACATGTCAGAAGTTATGAATGGTGGGGGTCCGAGCACTGAGACCCCCACCAATCGCTAAATTGAAGCTGCAGAAGCGCTCGTGTGAGAGCTGAGCTGCGTCGTTTCTATTCAGCTTTCTCCGTAAATCTATGTAGCAGTGGAGGGGCTCAATAGAAAACCTACGAGCGTGTACACTGCTACCTCGGCTTTCCGGAAAAAGTCGAACAGAAACAAAGCAGCTCAGCTCTCACACGGGCGCTTCTGCCGCTTTGTTTTAGCGATTGGTAGGGGGCTCATAGAAGTTTGTTGAACGTTTAGTTCCTCTGGATTTTCCTATTAAATGTATTTTATGCCAGTTATTTGTGTTTATTTTGTATTCCCTGATGCCAGGGGTAATTGTGCCCTTTCTCCTACCTGAGGCAGAAGGAAAACTCTCTTACTGACTCTTAGTTGTACAATGCAAAGCTTAAATGGCAAAATGTTGCTGTCAGGGAATGGCACCACCTCCCGTTTAGTGCTACATTATATAATTAAAGAAAAATGATGATGACGGGATGATGAAGATAATTATTATAAAGTTATTCACATTTGGAGGCAAACCATGGTGATAACCTTCAGAAAAATCAGAAATATTTTATCTTGATATACTGTATATATTTAGCATGTTCTAGTTTGTCAGCCAGCATCTGCTATCACTTCCAGCAATGCACCAGATTTCTGTTATCAGACAATACCACATTGTAGTAATCAAACTCCATATACTTGAATGTAGTGACAAGAAATGTGCTTTGGTTCTTTTTGTTTTCACAATTTATAGCCTGCACTACAACATGTTGCAGTATTACAGTATAAGGGCCTGTTCACATCAGCGTTTGGTTTCCCTTCATTGGATACGTTCAACATTTCCCTCGGAAGAACGTATGAACGGAAAGCCGAAAGTAAACTATTTGCATTACCGTTGATTTCATTGATATAAGGGCTCTTTGTCTTAGCAATTAGTAAGGTTCCCTGCTCTTGGGTCCCCTAGGATATTTTGTTTTGAAATTTGCCAAAAGTGAAGGTAACTTTAAGGAGAATAGGGATTGTTGTAAGTAAAGTACATGGTAGCCTGGTCAATGTAAATCTTATTTTTCAGTTGACCAAGTTGGTCAAATTCCATTTTAAAATATTTTTTTCCAATGACTGTTCAGTGCCATAGCGATAGGCTTTATAAGGCTTCGATTTGCAGACAGTGTCTTTCTGAAGAAATCATGTGACTTAATTTTTCTCTCAATTCTCTTATCAGCAAAAAATTTTTGACGTTCTTGTCAACATAAATCTGAATAAATGCATCACCGATGCCTTTTTATCTTTTTGAATAGTAGAAATATGTATTACAGTATTAATAAATGACACATTAGCGTTTATAAATTATTAATATTTACATATTTGAAAAACTAAAAAACAACTGCCACCGGACTCCGGACCCCCACCTTCTACTAGACACAATAAAAATATATAAATATCAAAGTTGCACGCTACAACCAGTTGCTTATACATTTCGCCTTTAAATAATCACTACATATTACAACTCTCATGAAATCAAACCTGAAAAAAGGTAAAATTACATTTGCACAAGTAATCCAGAAATAATATGGTATGTGTAAGCACACGGGGGTTTATGTCAGCATTAATACAATATTTCAAAAGCGCTCATATTGATTTTGGGCACTGAAGAAATAGTGCTATGAGGGTTGAGGTATATAATTCATATATTAAAAAAAAACAACCTATGAACTGGTTATCAGTATTGACTGCCTCTCCATTAATATCCATGCTGAAAACATGGAAATGTAGGCGTTTTATGCAAGTGATTTCCGGATATTATCCCCTTTGCTGCAGGAACTACATGTGCAGTTTATTGTATAGCGTCAGTCTGATCCCTCTAGCCATCTTAATGTAACCTCTCCAGTATTAGGTTCTTCTGCATCTTGTAGATACCAGTGGCTTATATTAAATTAAATGTAAGCAATTGCATCACCAACTGTATATTACTATTCTCTCCTTCCTGGAGCTTAAACCTTATTAAATAAGCTTAAAATAATGCTCAATCACATGTATTCTGACATTGACTTGCCTTCATGTCCAGTTTCAGCTTAGCAGAGCTGCGTCTGTACCACGTAGTATGATGCTATTATTGACAGTTCATGTGTATAGTAATATATTTCAGAAATGACAACACTTTGAGAAGCACGGCTATTCTCATCTTATTTCATTGCCTAGGCTGCCAGTAACACTGGGCCACTTTCCCCATAGTGGGTGGTATAATGTGACTATCACAAATGATAAATACACAGTCATCTAGCTGTTCTTTTTATTAGTAAGTCCCTCTCCTTCAAATCTCACTGCTTTAAAAGTGATATAAGGGAGGTTGATTTTTATTTTTTGTGCCAGTGTTTAACAGTCACCCGATAGGACAAGTACTATAACCACAGTATAAAGAAACTGGCCACCAATTGATAAATCACTATGTGTCTTGCTACAATATTTATCTTGCTACATGTCTAGTGTACACGTTTAGTTTTCTGTTTTTATTTCAATAATAAAGACACCATAGGTAAATGGTTACCAAGGTTACAACCTTATTATGCTGTATCATTGCTATAATATCAGAGCAATAATAACAATAGATGCTAGAAAAAATTACTTTTATACATGTCTCATGTACTAAAATGTTATTCAATCTTTTTAAACTGGTAATGGGAAGTAAAAAAATTGTTGTATGTGGGCTTAATTTAATACACATTTATTTTGCAATTATTGTTGTCACTTATGTTTCTAAGCAGCTTCAAGGGTTATTACAATTCTAGAAAATAACATTTAGTTCACAGTAATTACAAATATAAAATAAAAAACTAATGTACATTCTGGTCTAAATCGCTTTGATTTTAGTTTATGTGTGTGCATGCGTACGTGCGTGTGTGTGTGCATGCGTGTGTGCGTGCATGTGTGTGTGCGTGAGTGCGTGTGCGTGCGTGAGTGAGTGCGTGCGTGTATCTTGTGTTTAGAAGAAGCTCAGAAAGACAAAGTTGCTTCAAAGGGCATCATCGATTAGGAAAAAAAAAATTCTGGGTGAAAAATACCTGATCATACTGGCTGGCATAACTACCAATAAAGTGTTATGGTATGTTTACACGCAAACGTAAAATATGTCTGAAATTATGGAGCTGTTTTCAGGCGAAAACAGCTCCTGAATTTCAGACGTAATGGCATGTGCAGGCGTTTTTCGCGGCATCCATTATGAAAAATGAAAAACGGCTCCAATTACGTCCCAAGAAGTGACTTGCACTTCTTTGACACGGATGTCTTTTTACGCGTCGTCTTTTGACAGCGAAGCGTAAAAAAAAAGCCCGTCTGCACAGAACACCGTAAGACCCATTGAATTCAATGGGCAGACGTTTGCCAACTCTTTGTAGCCGTTTTTTCGGCCGTAATTCCGGGCGAAAAATGCCTGAATTATGTCCGTAAATAGGGCGTGTGAACATACCCTTACAAGAAAGGTCGCTGCTGCCGTACTCACTCCAAAATACCTAAAAACAGAACTTCATGATAAAACAACTGAAAAGTGGGAGATAATATGTGATTTTGCTACCAAGGAGGTCCAGCAGTTCCTGGTATGGATAAGAAGATCTTATTATTGGATTACTGGTGTACAACAATGTGTTTAGACCTTCATGTCCAGCTTCTTCACCAGGCAGTGCAAAGTATATCTTCACTTATACGAATAGTATATGTTGTACTGTTTATACACTGTCTTAGGGCGGATTTACACGAGCATGTGCGTTTTTGCGCACGCCAAAAAAACGCAGCGTTTTGCGTGCACAAAAGGCACTTAACAGCTCCGTGAGTCATCACATAGGATGCGCGTGATTTTCGCGCAGCCACCATCATTATGACACTCTGGATGTTTGTAAGCAGGAAAGCACGTGGTGCTTTTCTGTGTGCAAACATACTTTTGCCTGCTGTTGCGCGAATCACGCGCGTCCCACGGAAGAGCTTCTGTGTGGTGCGCGTGATTTTCACACACCCATTGACTTCAATGGGTGCGTGATGCGCGAAAAACGCAGAAATATAGGACCTGTCGTGAGTTTTATGCAGCGGACTCACGCTGCACAAAAATCACTGACAGTCTGCACTGCCCCATAGACTAGCATAGGTCCGTGCGACGCGCGTGAAAAACACGCGCGTTGCACGGACGTATTACATGTTCGTGTAAATCCGCCCTTACTCTGTGTGCATTTGTTTGTTTGTTTTTCTTTATACAGCAAACACTGTAAAACATTATAGTCGCCCAACACTGTACATATATACAGTATATATATATATATATACTAGTAAATCCATTTATTACAATGACATTTTACACAATTTTATGGTGCTGCAGGCTGTGTATCGATCTCTAGGACTGTTGCTAAACAGAACAGATAGAGGAGCTGTCAATCCCACTGCCGTCCCTTCCACATTAGGCTGATCAGCTTATAAAAACTGGGCAGAACACATCTGTGGCCACTACGGAATAGCAATTATTTACTTCAGATGCACAATCATGCTTCTTGTAATCTGGCATAATATGCTATTTTTATTAAGAAAACCTATAATTAAGGTTCTGATTAACATAGTTAAATATAGTGCAACCTTGCGATAACTATTTAGGTACACACATTGCATCACATGGTTAACAGCTATTTGATATAATTTCGACATGAAGTGTAATCATTAGGGTATGTTCACACGCGTTTTACGCCTCGAATTACGCCTGAAAAAACGTCTCCATTACGCCTGCAAACATCTGTCCATTGCTTTCAATGGGTTTTACGATGTTCTGTTCCCACAAGGTGTAATTTTACGCGTCGCTGTAAAAAGACGGCGTGTAAAAAGACGCCCGCATCAAAGAAGTGCATATCCTCAGGGTATGTTCACACGCAGTAGCAAAATACGTCTGAAAATACAGAGCTGTTTTCGCCTGAAAACAGCTCCTGATATTCAGACGTTTTTGTAACTACTCGCGTTTTTCGCTGCGTATTTTACGGACGTTATTGGAGCTGTTTTTCAATGGAGTCAATGAAAAACGGCTCCAAAAACGTCCCAAGAAGTGTCCTGCACTTCTTTGACACGGGCGTCTTTTTACGCGCCATCTTTTGACAACGACGCATAAAATTACACCTCGTGGGAACAGAACATCGTAAAACCCATTGAAAGCAATGGCCAGATGTTTGTAGGCGAAATGGAGCCGTTTTTTCAGACGTAATTCGAGGCGTAAAATGCCTGAATTACTTCTGAAAACAGTGCGTGTGAACATATCCTTAGGGTATGTTCTCACGCAGTGTTTTTAGTCGTATTTCGGGGCGTTTACGCTTCGAAAAATGCCTGAAAAATAGGAAGCTACTAACATCTGCCCATTGAAATCGAAAGAAAAAACAGCATTTAGTTCATACAAGGTGTCTTTTTACACCGCTGTTTTAAAAAACGAAGCGTAAAAAGACGCTTCATAAAAAGAAGTAGCAGGTCACATCTTGAGGCATTTTTTGGAGCTGATTTTGCATTGAACACTATGAAAAACGCCACAAAATACGCCTGGAAAGAAGCCTAAAAGGAGGCTCCAAATTAAAAGAAGCTTAATTTTGAGGGTATGTTCACACGCACTATTTACGAACGTAATTCAGGCGTTTTACGCCTGGAATTACGGCCGAAAATACTGCTTGGAAGCGTCGGTAAACATCTGCCCATTCATTTGAATGGGTTTTACGATGTTCTGTGCAGACGGACATTTTTTTAACGTGCCGCTGTCAAAAAACGGCGCGTAAAAAAGATGCCCGCGTCAAAGAAGTGCATGTCACTTCTTGGAACGTAATTGGATCCGTTTTTCATTGGCTCCATTGAAAAACAGCTCCAATTACGTCCGTAATTGCCGCCGCAAAAAACGCGAGTTCGAGCAATTACATCTGAAATTCAGGAGCTGTTTTCAGCCGTAACGGACGCTGCCGTGTGAACATACCCTCAGCTTCAAAAACGCCTGAAAATCAGATTCTGTTTTCTCTGAAAACAGCTCCGTATTTTCAGACGTTTTTTGTTAAGAGTGTGAACATACCATTTGGGTATGTTCACATGCAGAGTCAAAAACGTCTCAAAATATGGAGCTGTTTTCAAGGGAAAACAGCCTCTGATTTTCAGACGCTTTTTGAGCAACTCCCGTATTTCGCAGCGTTTTTGCTGCATTTTTTACGCCCGTTTTTGGAGCTGTTTTCAATAGAGTCTATGAGAAAACGGCTCCAAAAACGTCAGAAGGAGTGTCCTGCACTTCTTTTGATGAGCCGTCATTTTACGTGCCGTATTTTGACAGCGACGCGTAAAATGACAGCTCGTCTGCACAGAACATCGTAAGACCCATTGCAAGCAATGGGCAAATGTTTCACAACGTATTGGAGCCGTCTTTTCAGGTGTAATTCGAGGCGTAAAACTCCTCCATTATGTCTGAAAAGAGGTCATGTGCACATATCCTAAGTGATGACTGTTGAAGCTAGATCTGTTTTTCATGCTTTTAGAGAAATAAACCTCCTGTTATGGATGTGTGAAGCATCTGTATGATCTTCAATTTGTGCATCTCTGGGACAATACACATAAGCCACAGAAATTTGCTTTGCAAATGAAATCAACAGAATTCTTCACAAATCTGCAAATTTGCCAACACATGTGAATCAGTGATCAATGTTGCTAAAAAAAAAACATCATGTATATGCTATCTATCAAAATAGCGCTATTTACATTATCTTATTATTTTTTTTAATCTTTGCTTGTATTATTAATAAAAAAAGAAAAATACATGAAAAAAAATTACGTTAGAGGTCAAATCTTTATTAACTTGCATTTTGTAAGAGAGCTCCACTGTTTTATATTTAACATATACTGTATGTATTTTTTTTTTAAAACAAAGTTTACTTTTGAAAAGAGAAGGATATAGCTTCAGAGAGAAAACTCAGAATAAAGTCCCTGCAGAAGCCATTATTGTATGGAAATTCAGACAATCTCTGGATAGACAAAAAGGTATTGTGAAATATAAAAGCCGATACATTCAGCTTCTTTTAAATGCCATTTTACACTAAGAACTATAATATAATGTAAAATATGAGATAGTAGGCTGTGATACTTAATCCAAGGTAGTTAATATATTCAATTTTTTTTTTCTCATTGGCAACCATCATCTACATGATTTGCAGTCCTGTACACAGGTTATACTGGCTCATATTTACCCTGTTCCCACAAATTTTCTATCTCAGGCAGAGGCACAGACATACATGCTAGGACTGATTAATAAAGTTAATATCCATGTCCACCTTTAAGCAACATTTTAGTTCCGAAATTTGTGCTGATTAATTTTCAAATTAATCTTTACAGCGGTAGGATTCACATTTTCTGATCCAGAGTTCTCAATTCCTTGCATTAAAACAGCATTAAAAATTATAAAATTGTGGCTACTTAAGCAGCCACTAGGATGAAGTTAGGAGCTCACTGCATACTGCTTTATTATTGTGCTCAATGTATATACAGTAAGCTCCCTCTAGTGGACCTCCGCTACAAGTGAACCCGCCACAAGTGTGTTAGTATGGGCAGTGACAGGAATGTGTTGGGAAAACGCCTGTTCCTTTAAGATCAACATGACTACTGTTCTAGCTTCTGGGCGGTTCTCTTTTCTCTGTCCATCTGCCTATCAGGTGTAGGTTTGTATTTATACCTAGCTTCCTCCACCTGTGATTTGCTTGTGAATTTCCTGTCTACAGGCGTTTTGATCAAGCTACTTATCTATACCCTTCACCTTTGACTTCTGAACTTCTTGGACATTGACCTCAGCATGTATTTAGATAACCCTTTGTTTACTGATTTGATTATCTACTCCCGGCTGGTTCTGACCTCTGCTTTACCTGATATCCACTTGCACAGTTTTTGACTATCTGTTTACCCTCCGGCTATCTGGTTTCCTGTTCAGGTATTGCCTGCATTACACCTCTTATCCAACACTGAACTCTGCTAAAATAATCTGGGTTCTATGCAGCAAAGACCATCCCACCTTGCGGTCAGCTCTGGCGAAGAACTTAGAGTAGCCTTAGACTCTGTCGATCAGAGTTGTGACGGATTTGAAGTTACAGATTTATTTGCACGCTCTCTCCCGGCAGTCTGAACTTGCAATTCAATAACAGAATGAAGGGGAAGCAGCGCTTGCATGAGCACCATGACCCCTTCAAAACAGCTGATTGGTGGGGATACCAAGAGTCGGACCTTCACTGATCAGATATTGATGGCCTATCCTGAGTATAGGCCATACATTACTTAGAACTGGAAAACCCTTTTTACTATATGCCTATTTAAGAGATTTTAATGTCTGTGTCACAGAAACTGAACTCCAAATTTTATTATATTAGGAAATTAGTCAACACAAAAATTTGCAGATATTTTGATAAAGCTAAAAAAAATGCTGTATATGGGTGGACATTAATTTTATATTAAATTATGAAAATATACATCTTATTTTACAGAGGGGAAAAAACCCACACAATCATGCTGAGAATTAGGCCTCATTTACACGAGCGTATTATACGCGCGTGCGACGCGCGTGCTTTTCACGCGTGTCGTACGCACCTATAATAGTCTATGGGGCTGTTTAGACGATGCGTGAATTTTGCGCTGCGTGAGTGCGTTGCGTAAAACTCACGACATGTTCTATATTCTTGCGTTTTTCACGCAACACGCACCCATTGACTTCAATGGGTGCGTGAAAACAACGCATGCCACACTGACGGTCCTGCGTTGCATGCGCGAAAATCACGCAAGAGCTGTCAAAAGGACGAATGTAAACAGAAAAGCACCACGTGCTTTTCTGGTTACAAACATCCAAACGGAGTGTCAAATTAGAGATGAGCGCACCGAACTTCACCGGGTTCGGCCGAACTCGTTTTGACCGAACCCGGCAAAAAATGTTCGGGTACGCGACGTCAGGAGACAGTCACTGCCCACGGTGCTCAAAGACTTAAACTGTTTCAGCACCATGGACAGTGACTTTCGATCACAATATACATATACGTGTAAAAAAAAACAGAAGTTCGGACTTACCGATAAGTCCCGGCTCCTTCCTCCAGTCCGACCTCCCGGGATGACAATTAAGGCAAAGTGACAGCTGCAGCCAATCACAGGCCAAGCACAGGCTGCAGCCAATCACAGGCTGCAGCGGTCTCATGGCCTGCCGCGTCATCCTGGGAGGTGGGGCCGGATGACAAGAGAGGGACGCGTCACCAAGGCAACGGCCGGGAGACCGGACTGGAGGAAGCAGGCAGTTCATGGTAAGTTTGAAAGTCTTTTTTTATTCACAGGTTGGTGTATATTGTGATCGGCAGTCACTGTCGAGGGTGCTGAAAGAGTTACTGCCGATCAGTTAGCTCTTTCAGCACCTTGGACAGTGACGGGCGTTGACTAGCCTCATCTCTATGATGGCGGCTGCGCGAAAATCACGCAGCCGCGCATCATACACGGATGACACACGGAGCTGTCAATTGCCTTTTGCGCACGCAAAACGCAGCGTTTTTTTGCGCGCGCAAAACGCACACGCTCGTGTAAATGAGGCCTTATACTGAGATGTGACCTAAGGGCTCAGTACTGCAAGGCACTTTGATAGTGTTGATGCACTGGACATCCACCATAAGCCTACTTTAGGATAAGATGTTAAAGTGCACCTCTAGTTATTTGTAGAAATACAGTGACAGAATCTTCATGATTTGGGCTCTGCATGCCACCACATTGGATTTGAAAGGAAACAGCTGAGATGCAATTGAAGTGTAGACTTTCAGGTTTAATTCAAGGGGTTGAACAAAAATATCCTGCGAAATCTTTAGGAATTGCAACTATTTTTCTACACAGCCTCCTCATTTCAGGGGCTCAAAAGTAATTGGACAAATTAACAGCACCATAAATAAAATGTTTTTTTTAAATACTTTGTAGAGAATCCTTTGCATGCAATGACTGCCTGAATTCTGGAACCCATGGACATCACAAAACGCTGGGTTTCCTCCTTTGTGATGCATTTGCCCGGCCTTTACTGCAGCTGTCTTCAGTTGTTGCTTGTTTGTGGGTCTTTCTGCCTTAAGTTTTGTCTTAAGCAAGTGAAATTGGGTTGAGATCTGGGGACTGACTTGGCCTTTAAAGAATATTCTACTTCTTTGCCTTAAAGGAAAGGTATTCTGCTTTTTTTTATACATATATAAGCACATTCATTTATTTAATAAAATATTATATTGACTTTATTTATTTATTCACAAACAATATTTTTTTTATTAACACTTTCTTACTTTCCTGGGGGCTGCCATGTCTTCTTTAATCTGTGTATGTGTCAATTCATGACGCATACACAGATGGAATACGGCAGCTACAGTGCAAAGGCTATAAGGAACGGAACCCGTTTTTTACATCCTCTGCTTCTGCTGTCTTGCTCTGTACTACACATGCACAGTTTAGAGCGACCCAGCATAGGAGCTGGTTTGAAGGGGGAAATCCGGCACCATTTTGAAGACCGGCCGCACTGCAGGTAAGCTGTGTGTGTGTCTGTCTCTCTCTCACGGCCCCCACCCCCTCTCGTGGCCCCCCACGCCCCTCTCGTGTCCCCCTCTCTCAACACCACCTGTCTCACGGCCCCTCCCTCTCGTGACACCCCCTCTCATGACCCCCCTCTAGTGACCCCCCCTCGCTGTGTGCATGTGTGTGTGATTAGTGTGCGCAGAAGAGCTGTGTGTGTGTGTGTAGTGTGCACAGCAGAGCTGTGTGTGTAGTGTGCACAGCAGAGCTGTGTCTGTGTGTGTGTAGTGTGCGCAGCAGGGCTGTGTCTGTGTGTGTGTAGTGTGCACAGCAGGGCTGTGTCTGTGTGTGTGTAGTGTGCACAGCAGGGATGTGTCTGTGTGTGTGTAGTGTGCGCACAGGGCTGTGTATGTGTGTGTGTAGTGTGGGGGGGTTGTGTGATGGTGGACGTGTGTGGGGGGTGCATGCAGGGTGCTGTTGCGGGATGTTTATGGGGGGTAGTGTGCAAGGTGCTTGTGGGGGGGTTGAGTGATGGTTTGCGTGGGTGTATGTGTGTGGGGCATGCGTGCAGGGTGCTTGTGGGGACCTCTAGTATTTATTGTGGTGCAGGGGAGAAGACAGAAGTCACTGTAGGTGAGTATAAGTATTTATATTTTTCATATTGCTAACTTTATTTTTTTTTGTTTTGCAGGTTCCGCTGGACCTATTGGACTAAGTCGTAGATTTGTTGGACTACATCATAGATTCGGTGGACTACTGTGAGGATCTATTATTTTTTGGTGTTTTTTTTTATATAAAATGGATAACGAGGCTTTTGTGAGGGAGTTTTTATTTCAATAAAAATATTTTATATGTCTCTGTCTTTTTAATACTTTACTAGCGCCTAGATAATGGCAGTTGTCTGTTTGACTACGTCCATTACTAAGGCGGGGCTTAGTGTTAGCCAGTAAAAAGGCTGCAACTAACCCCCCATTATTACCCCGATACCCACTGCCACCAGGGGTATCGGGAAGAGCCGGGTACGATCCAGTGCACGAGCATCTGTTGTGAGGGTCGGGCACTGGGGCAGCCGCAGGTTGATGCAGGTTGATATAATGAGGCTGGGAAGGACCCCACACAATCCCCACACAATCCTCGCTAACCATTTTATTAAAAAAAAAAAAAACATAGATCATCGCAGTAGTATACCGAATCTACGACGTAGTCCAATAGGTCCAGCGGAACCTGCAAAAAAGTGGGAAGTCCTCCATTTGGTGGCCAACGTAGGAAAACATGTCAAATTATTATTTAATTGTTAATACTTCTCACCTTGTGGAAGACAAAAACAAAAAACAGCAAAAACATAAAAATAAATAAAAAAATAACTTACTTAAAAAAAAAAATTCATTTGCGACACATTCCCTTTAAAAAACTCCTGGGTTGCTTTTGAAGTATGTTTTGGGTCATTGTCCATCTGTTCTGTGAAGCGACGTGCAATCAACCTTGCTGCATTTGTTTGAATCAGAGCAGAAAGTATATCCCTAAACACTTCAGAATTCATCCGGCTGCTTCTATCTTCAGTCACATCATCAATAAACAGTAGAGACCGAGTGCCTTTGGCAGCCATGCATGTCCACACCACACCATCCCATCACACTGCCTCCACCATGTTTTACAGAGGATGTGATGTGCTTTGGATCATGAGCCGTTCCATGCCTTCTCCATACTTTCTTCCTCTCATCATTCTGGTACAGGTTGATCTTAGTTTCATCTTTCCAGAGAATGCTGTTCCAGAACTGGCTTCTTTACATGTTGTATGGCAAAGTCTAATCTGGCCTTTCTATTTTTTAGGCTGATTAATGGTTTGCACCTTGTGGTGAACCCTCTGTATTTGCTCTCATGAAGTCTTCTCTTTATGGTAGACTTAGATACTGATACACATACTTCCAGGAGAGTGTTCTTCACTTGGGTAGATGTTGTGAAGGGGTTTTTCTTCACCATGGAAAGGATTCTGCGATCATCCACCACTTTTGTCTTCCATGGATGTTCAGGCCTTTTGGAGTTCACAAGAACACCAGTGCGCTCTTTTTCCACAGGATATGTCATAAATGTGAGATATATACGGGTCCCATCTCTGGGACCCACACCTATCTCTAGAACGGGGCCCCCTAAACCCCGTTCTAGCTTTGTCTGATCTCGCTGACTCCTGGCCACTTCCTGGTTATTTGGTCGGGAGTTACGAAAATAGCGTACTGTAGCTCGCTGATCTACGCTGTTTCTGTAACTCCCATAGTAGTGAATGGCAGTTATGGAAGCAGCGTAGCATGCGAGCTACGCTGTTTCCGTAATTACCATTCAGTTCTATGGGACTTACGGAAACAGCGTAGCTCAGCGAGCTACGCTGTTTTGTAACTTACGACCATATAACCTTTTTCAAGGTTGGAATTCACCTTATTCAGCCGCAACACAGAGCGGCTGAACGGGGTTTAGCGGCCCCATTTTGGAGAGAGGTGCAGTTGACAGACGTGGGACCCGCATCTATCTGACATTTAAGACATATGCTGTGGATATGTCATAAATGTCTCTCATGGGAAAACCTCTTTAATGCAGAAGAGTTTTAGTCTCTCATATACTGTATTACTGTATAGGATCATACATTTCAAAGCTTCTATTCTTTGTAATAGACAGGGCTGGTCCATTCTCTAGACAATTGTACTCGTAATTTTTAAAATATGGATGCAAAATACAGATACGTATGAGCGCATTTTTATACCCAGATATTGCGATACAATGGCTAATAATAGTTCCATAAAATGTCCACAGAATACTGCCCACACATTCAGTGCTCAAATAACAATGCCTAAATAATACTTTTCTAAAGTATCCAAATAATACCACTATATCGTGCCCACATAACACTGCCATATATTTACCACATAATACTACCATTCCATGCACTGAAAAAACAGTCATTCAGTGTCCAAATACTACCTTCGTACAGTGCCTTAATAGTGAAGGGTTAATAATAAAGACCCTGGTGCTCCAGAGCAATAAAAGGTTTACCTGCTACCCAGTTGCTCTTGGGGATCTAGTCCTTGAAAGAAAACTTGGAAAAGGGAACCCTAGAAAACTGCCCAGTTTACCATTCACTAAACCAGCCCTGATAATAGTAGCATAAAGTGAGACTCACAAACTGTATACATACTGGTCCATACATACAGATATTTAGTTCCCTATCAGTTTTATGATTATCGGTTTCTGTTTGAAACATGACCATATAAAAAAAATAATTGGGGCTGGACTTTATGCATTGGGAATAAGCATATCTAGTTATCAATGTACAAACAAATACAGCTCTGCTCTATCTATCTATCTATCTATCTATCTATCTATCTATCTATCTATCTATCTATCTATCTATCTATCTATCTATCTATCTATCTATCTCATATCTATCTATCTCATATCTATCTATCTCATATCTATCTATCTATCTATCTATCTATCTATCTATCTATCTATCTATCTATCTATCTATCTATCTATCTATCTATCTATCTATCTATCTATCTATCTGTCTGTCTGTCTGTCTATCTATCTATCTATCTATCTATCTATCTATCTATCTATCTATCTCATATCTATC
Organism: Rhinoderma darwinii; assembly: GCF_050947455.1. NCBI lineage: Eukaryota > Metazoa > Chordata > Amphibia > Anura > Rhinodermatidae > Rhinoderma > Rhinoderma darwinii. Next base: position 141,167,945 of record NC_134688.1, read on the forward strand.
TATCTATCTATCTATCTATCTATCTATCTATCTATCTATCTATCATCTATCTATCTATCTATCTATCTATCTCATATCTATCTATCTATCTATCTATCTATCTATCTATCTATCTATCTATCTATCTATCTATCTATCTATCTATCTATCTATCTATCTATCTATCTATCAATCTATCTATCTATCGAGACTAATCAGACTATGCTGTCCTATATAAAGGCAGCATAGTGTGAGGACATGTCCGCTCTGCTATTACTTGTAATGGTATGAAGAACCTTTTGTGCCATTTGGTTAATATAGGCTTGTAAGTAATCCATTGGACTCCTAGCTTTACACAGCATGCATGGCTGCCAGTCATCAATCACTGTTGAGAAGGGCGAAGAGAGGCGGTTGGAGCCTTATCATAAGGTATGAATACAGCAGACTCATAACTACGTATGAGTCCAGTTTATTCTTTAATAGCTCCTATTAGCCAAGAGGCGCAATATTTTCTTGTGCCATTTGAGCTAATAGTAGAAGAACCTGTCCTCTTACTATGCTGCCCTTATATAGGATAGTATAGTCTGATGACAAATCCGCTTTTATAAGTCATGTAAAATGTAGAGCAGTATACATTAAAAATGCAAATTTTACATAAATATCATATGTAAACTTATTTTTTGTAATTGACAATCAGTCATAATAAGTTTGTGGTAAGTCTCAGCAATGGACCTGCAGCTGTGGATAAATATGGCAATAATGGTGAGCAGCACCACTTTGACTTTCTGCTGCATTGTAGCTATAAGTACTGATTTGCATAGGCTTTAACATCTTTAATGTGACTCATGATATAGATAACCACGATGAATATGTAACACAGTCATTACTAGCTCTGATTAGCATAATCTCTTGTCTGAGAGTTGATATCTTTATTATTTCATTAAACCCTTCTAATATTACGACATTACAGCACCCGTGAACCAGTTTCTCAAAGAATATGTTTAAAGCAATGGCTTAAAGAGCTACTTACACCGGAAATACGGCACATTAGCATTTGATTAACTTATTTAGTTAAATCAACAATACATAGTCAAACAGAACAGTTTGGAATATAAAAAATAAGACAACATGAAGAAAGAGTATGAAGATCTCATTGTCTAAAATCACCTTTATACAACTAGTACATGATACCCAAATAACATATACTCTCATTAATATAATGCAAACACATTGTCACTTTTCTTTCATAACAATAACAACAAAAAAAAAGTGGATGAAAAGCACCTTTATTAATTGCTATTACTAATGCAACTTACCCGGAAGCCTGGCATCAATGCTTGGAATAATGATTAGAGTTTAATGAGAAGTCACACTAGGTAGAAGAATCGCATGCTTGATTTATCTTTACTAACATAATACCCAGTCCCGGACTTACATCTATGTCTGTCACCTTAGACTTCACATGACAAGAAAGCCACACCTAAGTCATGCATGGCTTTCAAATCTTTGTGGGGTCAAATAAAACAAAGCAGAATCTTGTAGTGCACTTCTCACATCTAGCACCACCTGTAGCCTTTACCCCCATCCCTCCCTGGGTGTCCTCTTTTTATTTCCAAAGCACTATGAGTTTCTAACTAACATACAAATACACATAATATACATATGGATACACACTGTCTATACTGTAGGTAAATCCAGTCTTGATTTTACCCTTGCCTCTTACTTATGACCATTTGCTACCAAGCCTACAAACCATTAATGGTATTTGTATCGGTTTTTTTTAAATGTAAAAATGATATAACGATATTGCATGTCATGGTATAGCTGACATTTTTCAAATCGAGGCAGTAAAGAAAAACATAGTGATCAGTGACGTTGAGCTAGAATATGTTTGTCCTAAATAATAATTTTCATAAAAGTCAAACCTTCTATTATCCTTGGCCCATAACGTATATTTATCTTGAAGAGCCACATGCCAAGGATGTGACTGGTGACCCACTGACAAGGATTGCTTTATAGCTGTTACTTCAGAATAGGGACCTATAATTAAGTTAGTAGAGGTATTATATTTGCAAGCCAACTCTCAAAGGGGTTTTCCAGTAATCAATTTTTATCACCTATCCACATATAAATGGAACAGTACTGCGCACGCTCAGGCACCACTCTGTTCACATTCTATGGGGCTGCCAGAGATATTGCTTGGCAGACCCAAAGAAAGTAAATGGGGTGGCTGAGCATGCGCAGTACCGCTCCACTCATATGGAGTGCACAGGGACAGCCCGGTAATTCTGGTCTCAGGATCAGTGCGGGTTCTAGTAGTCAGACTCCCACTGATCAGATATTTATTGCCTATCCCACAATTTCAACCCTCAAGGAATAAAGATAAATTGACACAATTATATTTTCAGCTTTAGGGCAAAAGGCAACTAAAAATGAACTAAAAAGTCTGGGAAGGAGGCTTTATGAGTCATTGAACCTCATATTACTCTCTCACTAGGGTACTGATTCTCTCTCACTAGGGTACTGATATATATATATATATATATATATATACATGTATGTATATATATATATGTATGTCCTTCTCAATGAATTAGAATATCATCTAAAAGTTAATTTATTTCAGTAATTCAATTCAAAAAGTGAAACTCATATATTATATAGATTCATTACATACAATGAATCTCTATAATATGAGTTTCACTTTTGAATTGAATTACTGAAATAGAATATCATCTAAAAGTTAATTTAATTCATTGAGAAGGACTAGTATATATATTATGACAGGTAAGAGTGAATTTGTTACTTCTGGTTTGATATATGCGGTTGTTGGCAGGGGCGTAACTAGGAAAGACTGGGCCCCATAGCAAACTTTTGACTGGGGTGTGGGGCCCCCCCTCCCCCGGGTGTCACACAACCCCCCCTTGTAGATAGTGCCTTTTTTACAAACCCCCCTTTTGATAACGCCATACAGCCCCCCTGTAGATAACGCCAAACAGCCCCCTTTGTAGATATCTACAGAGGGGGCTGTATGGCCTTATCTACGGGGGGACTGTATGGCGTTCCCTACAGGGGGGACTGTATGGCATTCCCTACAGGGGGGACTGTATGGCGTTCCCTACAGGGGGGGCTGTATGGCACTATCTACAGGGGGGCTGTATGGCGCTATCTACAGGGGGGGCTGTATGGCGCTATCTACAGGGGGGCTGTATGGCGCTATCTACAGGGGGGCTGTATGGCGCTATCTACAGGGGGGCTGTATGGCGTTATCTACAGGGGGGCTGTATGGCGTTATCTACAGGGGGACTGTATGGCGCTATCTACAGGGGGGACTGTATGGCACTATCTACAGGGGGGACTGTATGGCGCTATCTACAGAGGGGGCTGTATGGCGTTATCTACGAGGGGGGGCTGTTTGGCGTTCCCTACAGAGAGGGCTGTCTGGCATTATCTACAGGGGGGACTGTATGGCATTACCTACAGGGGGGACTGTATGGAGTTCCCTACAGGGGGGGTCTGTAGGGAACGCCATACAGCCCCCCCTGTAGGGAACGCCATACAGCCCCCCTGTAGGGAACGCCATACAGCCCCCCTGTAGCGAACGCCATACAGCCCCCCCTGTAGGGAACGCCATACAGCGTCCCCCCCTGTAGGGAACGCCATACAGCCCCCCCCTGTAGAGAACGCCATACAGCGCCCCCCCCCTGTAGGGAACGCCATACAGCGTCACCCCCTGTAGGGAACACCATACAGCCCCCCCTGTAGGGAACGCCATACAGCCCCCCCTGTAGGGAACGCCATACAGCCCCCCCCCCGCCCTGTAGGAAACACCATACAGTGTCCCCCTCCCAAAAAAATGCGACCTACAGTGTGTCCTAATAAAAGACATGTATCCCCTATCCACAGGATAGGGGAGACATGTGTGATCGCTGGCAGCGATAGGGAGAACGGGGGACTGAAAGTCCCCCTGAAGTTCTCCATGACTAACCTCTGACTTCCGGCGTCTGCGCAGCTCACTAAAAATGAAAGGAGAGCTGGTCACGCATGCGCACAAGCGGGACCGGCGCTCCATTCTTTCTCCGGAGCTGCCGACACAGCCCCCGGAAGTCCGAGGTTTGTGATGGAGAACTTCAGGGGACTTTCAGTCCCCCGTTCTCCCTATCGCTGGCAGCGATCACACATGTATCCCCTGTCCTGTGGATAGGGGATACATGTCTTTTGTTTAATGGCAGAGCGGGGATATACCTCCCTGCTCTGCCGTACTGTTCAGTGGCGTCCCGCTGTAGCAGCCATAGCGGCTGCTAGCGGAGCCTCTGGCCATGGTGGGGGCCCGTGCCGGCAGGCGACACGGGCCCCATCATGCCGCTGGCCCCGTAGCAGCCGCTACTGCTGCTACGGCGGTAGTTACGCCACTGGTTGTTGGCACAAGGACCAAAGTGTTCCTCCAGCGCCACTTGTAGGAATCTACCCTGCAAGTTAATGTTCAAGTCGTTACAAGGTAACTGTACCAGTAGGTGGCACTTGCAATCAGGTTTAATATCCTCTAGAAGAAAGCTTATACATATAAGAAATTAAACCTGATTGCCAGTGCCACCTACTGGTACAGTTACCTTGTAACGAGTTGAACATTGACTTACAGGGTAGATTCCTACAAGTGGCGCGGGAGGAACACTTTGGTCCTTGTGGCGACAACCACATATATCAAACCAGAAGTAACAACAGGACATAAAGCCAAATTGATTCCTGTCAATTCGATTCTGAGAAACTTATTAGAAAGAAATAATGTGACAGATTTGCTATCGTTTTTTCAGAAGCTAATTCAAACATGACAACCAAAAAAGCTGCATTTCTTGTTGTGTCTTTTGCAAAAATGGCTCCCACACCAAAACAGAAAATGGCATTATTTCTGAAGGCCTCATTCATGCTTTACATGTATTGGTCAGTATTTTGTTTTAGTATTTGTAAGCCAAAACCAGGAGTGGGTCCAAATCTTTCCACTATATATTTTCTCTGTATAGGTTTCACTCCTGGTTTTAGAATACAAATACTGATGGAAAAAGTATGTAAGTTTGAAATAGGCCTAGATAAATAAAACATCCTTTCCAAACTTTGACTACATTGTATCTCTAACTTCTGTTTTACAAACTTATGGACAATTTAATATCTTGGATGGAAATCTACTTTTGATGAATTTATCTCGCAGCTCAGACTAACAAGCCACGTCCCTATCATGCGTTCCTTTAACGTGTCTCAGGAATTTGATAGACCCTGGGTAAATCACCTCAGTCATTTTGTACTTTATGTCACTTCTCCTGTTTCACAACTGAGGCACATTAATAAATCTGCCCTATTGTATATGTACATTATATGACATCACAATATATTTGCTAGTGGATCTATATTTTACCTTTTATAAACACTATTAGCGGTGAATTTATGTGTCCCAGGATTTCTCTAATTTGCAAATGCATTTTATGCCACACGCCCTAAATGTAAAGTATTAGCTCCAAATCTTTACATTGTTGTTATTATGAGAGGTGGAGTACAAAATATTCTATTATGCCAATTATACACCAGTTCCACAGTAAGTTCCAATGAAAAGAAAACACCATTTTTAGATTGTTTCTGCGAGAAGTGTCAAAAGAAATAAATACTTCTCTTTTGCTATTAAAACAAAAGACCATTTCTATGACAAATGTAATTTGTGTATAGTGCTTGAACAAATAAAAAGTACAGTGGAGGAAACTTATATTTCTTTCTTACTGTGATACATAAATGTTTTAATACAATGAACTCCTTTCCAGATTCCCTTCACCCCTTTGTCTTCATCTCTTCAGTAGCTCTGACAAGGCTAGAGAAAAAGCAACATAATTGCAATAAAGCATGACATGTACAATGTAGACGCAACACTATTTTCTACTATTAGACATTGTTTCTGGCCCCATGGCTTTTTGGTATTATTTAAGTTACTTTGCAAATATGGAACTGTGAGATGTGAAAACTAAGACTATAGTTAAAAAAAGAACAATGTATTTTTCAAGAAAATAGTTATATGTGATTCTTAAAATTAATATATAAGCTAAATTATTGTAGTAATAATATTTGTTCAGTTGGAAAAGAGCTAAATAATGTAGCACTTTAATACTAAGTTATACATATTTTAATTAAAGTAATACTTTACATTTTAAAGCAGTATTTGGAAAACTTTAATGTTGCTTTATTTTTAGGTAAAGCAACGACAAAATCGGTCCTAAAAGCCTGTCCTCGATTGACAGTGGGTTGTTTATGTGAATTACAGTAATGGAACTTTGCTGAGAGTTTCTTAATAGCACACTATACATGTAGTGCTGTTACCAATATCCAATGCCAAATTCCACCAGTCATTCCAGAGAATTTCCCTCCTATGGTAAAAAAAACAAATACCTGGAGAAACTAGTACTTAAGTTTTCTTTTTGAGGGAAATCTTGTAATATTTAATTTAAATATTTTTTTTCTTGTAATTTTGTTCTCCTTGACAGGCAGTAGTAGGATCTGGTTGGTTCTCCCAGATTCTGCTGAATTGGTTGTTAAAATAGCAGCCAGTTCACATAACCAGGGAAAAGCTGGATTTCAACCCGGTCCCCCTGCACTCTATTGTATCACTGTCCTTAGAAGGGGCACTGTGTGTGGCACTCTATATGGGTTGCTCTGTGGCACATATTATACAGGGCCACTATGAATGGAGCTATCTACAGGGGGCACTAACTGACACTCTCTATAGGGGGAACTGTGCATGTGGCATTCTCTATAAGGGCACCGTGTAGCACACCTTTTACAAGAGGCACAGTGTGGCACACTTTTTACTTGGGGAACAGAATGTGGCACATCCTACAGGGGGCATAGCATGTGTGTAGTGCCTTATTTGCATGGGACACAGCTTGTGGCAGTATTTTCAGGGGGCAGCGCATGTGGCACACTTTTTGGCAAGCACTGCATGTTTCGTGCTTTATTTTCATAGGTCACAGCCTATGGCACTATTTTTAGGGAGCATAGCATGTGGCACTATTTTATATTGCGCTCTGTGTGTGTTTGTGGTGCTTTTTTTTGAGGGAGCACAGTGTGTGGCAGTGTATTGAGGGCACAGTTTATGGCAGTATATTCAGGGGTACAGTGTGTGGCAGAATATTCAGGGGCACAGTGTGTAACAGTATATTCGGGGGCACTGTGTGTGGCAGGGCTATTATATTCAGGGTCATAGTGTATGGCACCATCAGGATTTTGTCTTAGCTTATAGGTGCAGATGTTTTGGAAAACTGAGGAACTATAGACATCTGAGCGTCAAATTCTGCAGAGATGAGTCATGGTCGGGAGATGTAGTCACTGAAGTCTGGATCAGATGGAAAGGAAAGAGAAAGTGAATGACTTCAGTAAGAGAAGACGTTACCTATGAGTCACTGAATGTAAATATTTATTGTTTATATTACTGTGTCTGATCAGTGGCGCAGTATTGGTCTACAGCATGAGGATGGGTGGTATTATTCTTTTTTGTAAAACAGCAACTCCCAGCATGTCCTTATAATTTTTCAGGCCATACTGGGAGCTTTAGTTTTACATGGTACAAACTTATATGACAAGGGTTAAACTGAATTTGAAAATAATCTCTGTGCTGAGCTGTATTGTTGCTGGTAATGTATATGGACTGAGCTTGATTCAGGTACTGTACTGTGCTAGGATCTATTACTGCAGTTATCTACTGAGCTCTGTTCGGGTACAATATTTTTGTACTGAGCTTGGTTCTGATGCTGTATCTATGTTCTGGGCTTGCTTTGGTACTATATTTATCTGGCACCATATCTATGCATTAAGCTTTAATCTGATACTGTATCTGTACACTAATAATATGTAGATAATATATGGGTAAATTTAAAATAATAAGTGTAGGTAGGTATGTATGCCTATATAATTATATACATAGTGTGGCAATCCAGTTAGACATTCTGGACAGGGAGCTACACAAACTTTGAAAGTAGGAGATTACTGATACATACAAAAATTTTATTTAACCCCTTCATGCTGCGGCCAGTTTTGACCTTTCTGACAGAGCCTAATTTTTCAAATCTGACGTGTCACTTTATGTGGTAATAACTTTGGAACACTTTTACCTATCCAAGCGATTATGAGACTGTTTTCTTGTGACACATTGGACTTTATGTTAGTGGCAACATTTGGCAGTTACATTCAGTAATTAATTGTGAAAAACACCAAAATGTAGCGAAAAAAATGCAAAAATTAGCATTTTTATAAATTTAAATGCATCTGTTTTTAAGATAGATAGTAATATCACACAAAATAGTTGCTAATAAACATTTCCCATGTGTCTACTCTACATTGGCTCAATTTTTTTGAATATCCTTTTGTTTTTCTAGGACGTTACAAGGCTTATAACTTTAGCAGCAATTTCTGACATTTTCAAATAAATTTGACGCCATGTCGTATTTGCAAAACCCCTGATGTACCCAAAAAAACTTGACCCCATTTTAGAAACTACACCCCCAAAGGAATTTATCAATGGCTGTAGTGAGGATTTAGACCCCACAGGTATCTTCAGGAATTAATATGCAGTGGATGATGCAAAGTGAAAATTAAAATTGTTCCACTGATCTGCCTATTCAACGCACGATATAGTGTGCCCAGCTTGTGCCACTGAAGAATTTCACCCCATAAATTGTTAAGCGGGTTTTCCAGGGTATGGCGATGCCATATATATGGGCGTAAACTGCTCTTTGGGCACACTTAGAAGGGATAGAGCACCATTTAGAGCGTGGATTTTGCTTGATAGTGGTTCTGTTTGGGGCTTTACTGGTATTTCACTTTATAATGTGGGAGCATATGTAATCTGTGTGGAGTACATCAGGGCATAATAAGAGGGTATAATAATGTGGTAAATAATACAATTATCCATAGATGTGTGGTACGCTGTGAAGTAATCTGTTATGCACAAGCCAGTGTTGCACTGATAAAAGATATCCTTTCTTATCCCCTTTTTTAACACTGCACCTTTTAGGGACTTTTCCTCCTTTGTAGTTTGGAAAACATTTTCATCACCGCATTACTATTGGCATAACTTTTTTATTTTTAAGTTGATGAGGCTGTGTGATACCTTGTTGTTTGCGAGACAAACTGTAGATTTTATTGGTACCATTTTGGGACACATACGACTTTTTAATCACTTTTTATTTCATATTTTGGAAGAGGAAATGACCAAAAACAAACAATTCTGGAATTGTTTTTCAATTTTTTGCGCCATTCACCATGCTCCATAAATTACATGTTAATGTTTTTCTTTGGGTTGATACGATTACGGCGATACCAAATTTATATATTTTTTTTCATGTATTGCACAATAAAATCACTTTGTTTTTAAATCATTTGTTTTCTGTCGCCATACTCTAAGACCCATAACTTTTTTATTTTTTGCGTGGACATAGCTGTGCCAGGGATTTATCTCCCCATAGGCTTCCATACAAGGCAGACACAAAGGCCATTATTAGGCCTCTGGTTGCCATGCAAAACATCGGCACCCCAGTGATTGCTTCGCTGGGGACTGGTCAGGTTAAAACCCCTCAGATGCTGCACTCTCTATTGAGCGCAGCATCTGGGGGGTTAATCGCCCAGATCGGAGACTAGCTCCGGTCCTAGCTCTTACAGGAGGGTGTCAGCTGTATCATACATCTGACACCCGGCGGTGATGGTGCGGGCTCTGCTTTTGAGCCCTCACTATCACCGCAATGTAAATTTACTGTGGTTTGCGAGAACCCCTTCCCGACAGTGCCGTATATATACGGGAAGGGGTTAAGATCCACATTAGTATATGGTGTATTTTGTATATTGTAATTGTTTTATTAGAATATTAGAGATGGAATAATATTGGTGGTACGATACACCGGCAGGTGAATATTTTTGGGCAAAGTATAGCTTTGCCCCTCCCTGCGCAACTTCTCTTCAAGGCTATAACTTTCAACTGCATCTTTGGTTCTTTTAAGTAACTCATCAATGCAGCACTAGCAGCCAGGAGCATTGCTAGAGTCTCAAAAGATCAAAAGATCGGGGGCACAAGCCCTAAGATATATATTTTGCCCACCTCTCCAATAAAAAAATATACTTTAGAGACAGCATATTTTTAAGACAACTACTATATACTGGCAGGCTTTGATACAGTGGCTCAGCTCTATGTACGATAGTATATTTCTAAATAATGCAGTGACCAAATAATGGGCATATATCAGTTCTACTCAGAGGAAAGGGAACACAGTACAATTACATCCGAAACAAAATAATTATTATACCGCTCTAATGATTTAAAAAGTAACAACCTAGTGAAACATCCTTATCAAATTTCCCAGCACATACACAAATAGGAAATAAATAAAGTCCAAAAAGGATGCAAAAGATGGACAACTTCTCCTGAGACCTGTAGTTCTATGAGGGCTAATCCAGATCTTTCAAAGTTGGTTGCCACTACACATAGAGCCAACAGGTTACGGATTCTATATTTCTAGATGAAAAAGAAAAATATAGTGCAACACTGTCTGGAGATTTATCAAAGTACAAATTTTATTTCCATACTCACAAGGATTAGGATATTTCAAGCGTATAACAAAATGTTTAAAAGTGCGGCACACAAAACAAATCCAGCCCGACCCTGGGTTTCGCTTCTTTCGGGGCTTCTTCACAAGCCAGTTCGCATCTTCCCTCCACTCCACTATGCTCTCAGCCTCCTTCGCTGCCAGCACTTTACTCAACGGCTCTCTTACTTTTGCTTTCATGGGTATAAATGAGTACCTCCTCCATACTTGAGCAATTATGTCCATACTCTAGCTTGCTAGTAGTTATTTCTGTTTTATCTTTTTGGACAAAATTCATTAGCAACACAGTGGCCCGACACCATACTTTGTAGGTCTTGGGACAGTCACAACTTCTAAAGCTACGTGACAGAACGTTCCTTCCCTGTCTCCTCCACTTTGGTGCCTCAGAGTACCAAAGGAACCAGAGAGTAGGAGACAGGGGAGGAGGATTAAAGATACACATGCTACCACACGCTACGCTGTGTAAGGAAGGTGCAGTAAAATCAGCCTTAGTGTGGCGAAGGGGGCCCATGGCGGCCTTGGCTATGGGGTCCAGTTGCAAATGTGATAACCCCTATAGCCATGTCACTGTACACTGCTCATAAGTGTTATAACCAGCTTCCCCCCTAACTTGACAGAACAATATGCACTGTTATGCAAAGTTAAATTAACCTTCATGCTGCATCCCTCCTATTGCATTTGTGTTCGTCTCGACTCTAGTTTTAGAATTCTATTTTTGAACCAAATTATACATTTCTCTAAAAGACAAAATACTTTCTTAACCCCCTCCCTCCTCAGCCATTTTTCCTATTTTCACTTTTGTTTTTTCCTCCACACATTCCAAAACCTATAACTTTTTTTATTTTTCCATCAATATAGCCATGTGAGGGCTTCATTTTTGCGGGACAAGTTGTATTTTTTCATGGCACCATTTATTTTACAGCATAATGTACTGCGAAGCTGAAAAAAAGAATATTTGTGTGGTGAAATGGGCAAAAAATAGTGATTACGCCATATTTTTGTGAGTTTTGTTTTTACGGCGTCCATCAGGCGGTAAAAACTACATACTCACCTTATTCTACAGGTTGATACGATTATGGCGATACAAAATTTATGTTTTGTTTTATGTTTTACAACTTTTAAAAAAATAAAACTATTTGCTAAATTAAAAAAATCTTTTGTGTTGCCATATTCTGAGCCATACATTTTTAATTTTTCCATCAATTTAGCGATGTGAGGACTTAAATTTTGCAGGGTAAGCTGTAGTTTTTACCAATATCATTTTGTTTTGGGGTATATGAGATTTTATGATCACTTTTTATTTCATATTTCTGGAGCGCTAAGGTAACCAAAAAACAGCAATTTGTGTGTTTTATATATATATTTTTTTTACGGCATTCACCGAGTGAGTTAATCAATGCTATATTGTGATAGCTTGGACTATTATGGACGCGGCAATACCAGTTATGTTAACTTTTATTTTTTTAACATTGATTTAGGGAAAAAACTGTGACAAGGTTTTTTTTTTTACTTTTAAGGGCGGGTTCACACATAGCGGAATTTCACTTAAATTCCGCTGCGGACACTCCGCAGCGTTAATCCGCAGCGGAGCCGTTTCTCCATTGACTTTCACTTTAATTTAGCAGTGTTCGTTTACACGATGCGTACAATTCCGCTGCGGAGCATAGGCTGCGGAGCGGAATTTGGTGTCCGCAGCATGCTCTGTCTGTTGCGGAGCAGTGGCGGACTGGTTGCGGACTCATGGCGGAATTTCTCCATTGACTTCAATGGAGAGTCAAAATTCCGCAATGAAGTCCGCAGATCTTATGTGTGCTGCGGAGCGTATTGTTTTTACTACCATGACATTTCTTCATTCTGGCTGGACCTATGTATTTCTAGGTCTACAGCCAGACTGAGGAAGTCAATGGGGCTCCCGTAATGACGGGAGCGTTGCTAGGAGACGTCTGTAAATAGTCACTGTCCAGGGTGCTGAAAGAGTTACGCGATCGGCAGTAACTGTTTCTGCACCCGGGACAGTGACTACCGATCACAATATACATGTATCTGTAAAAAAAAATATAAGTTCATACTTACCGAGAACTCCCTGCGTCTGTCTCCAGTCCGGCCTCCCAGGATGACGTTTCAGTGTAAGTGACGGCTGCAGCCAATCACAGGCCAAGCACAGGCTGCAGCGGTCACATGGACTGGAGCGTCATCCAGGGAGGTCGGGCCGGATGCCGAAAGAGGGACGCGTCACCAAGACAACGGGCGGTAAGTATGAATTTCTTTGACTTTCACTAGGGAAAGTGCTGTCCCTTCTCTCTATCCTGCACTGAATAGGGAGAAGAGAAGCACTTTTCCTGCAGTCCGCAGCGGCCAGTCCGCATCAATTTTCTGCACATTTTGTGCAGATCCGCTGCAGAATCTGCAACGCAGATTCTGTGCGGCATTGATGCGGACAGTTGCGGAGGAATTCCGCCATGTGTGGTCATGCCCTAATACTTTCTTTTTTTTGGAACAAAAAAAAACCCTTTAACAGTTTTTTACTTTTTTTATTAGTCCCCCTAGGGGACTTGAAACAGCGATTAAGTAGGATCGCTTGCATGATACACTACAATACTAATGTATTGCAGTATATTGTGATTCTGACAGTCTCCAGAGGCAGAGCTTCAAAGGAGTACAAAGATGCACAGGTTGCCATAACAACTGTTATAACTGGCCAATCGTGCCGCAGGGGGGGGGGTGCGATGGTTTGCTTGAGGGGGCGCCTCCTGATTCTAACACTTTAAATGCCTCAGTCGCGATTGACATCGGCATTTAAGATGTTAAACGGGCGGAATCAAAGTGACCTTTGTACAGTTACGTGATAATAAATTAAGGGGTTAATTGGTAGCCAGTTATATTATCCGCTTCTCCAAGCCATTCATTTCTCCGACAGCAGAACAACTGCACAGGCTGGGTCTGCTTTATTTTATTCAATCACTGTTAGAGCAGTGTAACTCTGGAAACATTACAAATATATTACATATATATATATATATATATATATATATATATATATACACATATATATACACATATTCATTTGTTAAATTAATTTAAAAGGAGTTTGGGTGCCTCTTTCCAAATAAATAACATCAAAAGTAACATTACAAGTCATATGGAGAATTGTTGCTGTGATAGATGTATTCAGATTATTATGGATTTTTTTTCCTTTAACTTAACCAGTTGCTGACTGCCCATAGACTATAACGGTCCTGGTGGTCCACTCCTATGTCTGCAAGGATGTTTTAAAACATCCTGAAGATTTTTGCCCTTCACGCCTCTGCCACCCCACCAGATCACTTATTATTATTACACAATAGCTTGGTTTTTCAATTTCTTTAGATTAGCATTGCCCTTTGCTCTGTATCCCGCTACTTGCAACCAGTTTGTCATGTGACCCGCTACCGGTCTGGATTCCAATACTGTCTACAAGTCTGCATCTTTCTACCAGTCTGTATCCTACTACATGGTACGAACTGTGACTATAGATCTCGACCTGCCTGCCACAAGATAATCTACCAGTGCCTATATGCATGGTGTACCTCACCATTGTCTCCTGGTCAGCTGTGCCAGCTGCTATGCATACCAGGACCACCTCAAGAGGTAGTGTCCTGGTAGTCTCCCCGCAGCGAATACCAGATCACCATACAGGGGTTAAAGAGTGAATACCGGGTAGGCTATTTAAAAATGCCCTTAGAAGTGGCCCAAAGTCGAACCGGTTGAGTAGCACAGTTGGTCCAACCTGCTAGTCATTACACAGGTTTTTTTTTACATTGTATGCTGTGTTAAAGAAATATTCTCCCCTAAAAGCATATCAGGGCTGCAATAGAGTGTCATATGGAGGCACCATATGGCAAAACATGGAGTGCCATATGACTCCACAGTATGAAGCTACAGTGACTTCATGTGGCTCTGTGCAGGCTTCAACTACATTACTATGTAACATGATTGTAAACCTTAATCTGCCGCCTTTTCACATTGTGACTTGTGCAGAACAAATTTTTAAGGTTGGCAAGTTTCTTTGTGTGCTGAGTAGGCATCTAGAGTAGCTATGATGTACTGTAGTAGAGCTGAAAATGGCATTTAACACAACACATTGGTCCCCATGCGTAATAACTGTTCAAAAAGTTTCAGAGTTGCACAGAGGAAGTTTTAGTGTTGCACCTGCTCATGAAAGCTTGAATTTGATGACATTTTATAAAACTGGATGCTACAGGCATCTCTGACACTTTTTCTCACGACGGTTTTTGATGCATGGGTGCAGACAGGTTACTTAAAGAGGCTCTGTCTCCAGTTTATAACTTCCCTATCTCCTTCATAATCTAATAGGCGCTTTAATGTAAATAACTACTGTTATTTATTTATTTTTTTAAAACACATTTATTTTTGACCAAGTTATGAACATTTTAAGATTTATGCAAATTTGTTCTTAATGCCCAACTGCGTGTTTGATTTTTTAAACATTTGACCAAGTGGCCGTTAAGCAACCAATCAGTGTCATACACTTCTCTTCACTCCAGCCCAACTTGATCCACAGCACAGCGTGATCTTGCGAGATCATGCTGTGATGTCACTTCATCCCGTGAGTCCTTCACCGGTGCGATGGAAGACTGAACAGACATCGCCTCCAGCCTTGCCAGGACGTTTATCCGATTTTGTAGCGGCTGGAGGCAATGTCTGTTCAGTCTTCCATCGCTCTGGTGAAGTACTCACGGGACAGAGATCACGCTGTGATGTGGAACAAGCTGGACTGGAATGAAGAGAAGTGTATGACGCTGATTGGTCAGCATCATACACTTTTCTTTACAACGCTTACTTGGTCAAATGTTTTAAAAAAAACGCATAGTTGGGCATTAAGAACAAATTTGCATAAATCTTAATTTAAATGTTCATAACTTGGTCAAAAATATTTTTTTTTAAAAAAAATAACAAAAATGAGTTATTTACATTAAAGCGCCTCGATTAGCTAGGAGATAGGGCAGATATAAACTGGTGACAGAGCCTCTTTAAAGAGGCTCTGTCACCAGATTCTCAAATCCCTATCTCCTATTGCATGTGATCGGCGCTGCAATGTAGATAACAGTAACGTGTTTGTTTTTTTAAAAGTTATGAGCTATTTTATATATATATATATGCAAATGAGCTTTGAAATGGACAACTGGGCGTGTTTGTGGCACAAAGAAGTGTCAGAGGACAAGCACTGCGGCAGATGTCTGCTTTTCTGCAATCTGCTATTAAATCATTGAAATGAATGCCTTTCTGAATGCCAGACTGTTATAAACGTACTGTAACTGCTTCAGCAAAGCTGGCTATTTATAGTGTCTTCACTAATGCTATTAACAGTAATCAGAGCACGCTACTTTAATCTTCTAATACCAAGACCACAATTTTTCTTTTCACCACCTTCAATTAAGTTTCATTTATGATGACCAGTGGCTCATTAAAAAAACTGCCAATGTATGAAGAATATACTAAATTATATTTCTGAGACCTGTAAACAATACAAATTTATAGGGTCTACACTATTTCTAAATCATATGGCTTAGACATAAACTCACAGCTCTACCTAAACTTGTAGCAGAGAGGAATTTGGGATTCTATTACATTCTTTGGTTATTCAATAACTCCAATTTAAAGCAATATAGTCTTAGTCTTAAAGAGGCTCTGTCACCAGATTCTCAAATCCCTATCTCCTATTGCATGTGATCGGCGCTGCAATGTACATAACAGTAACGTTTGTTTGTTTTTTAAAAACGTTCATTTTTGGCCAAGTTATGAGCTATTTTATATATATGCAAATGAGCTTTGAAATGGACAACTGGGCGTGTTTTGTGTTTTTAACTGGACGTGTTTACGTGTATGACGCTGACCAATCAGTGACCAGTCAGCATCATGCACTCCTCTCCATTCATTTACACAGCACATAGTGTTCTTACTAGAACGATGTGCAGCCACATACACAAGTGTCCTGATAATGAATACACATGACATCCAGCCTGGACGTCATGTGTATTCAGAATTCTGACACTTCTGAATCTTTTCTGTGAGATTCCAGCAAGCCGCGCATAATCTCGTGAGATTACGAGGTAAACGAGATTTTGTTTTCCTTGCTGGAAATCTCACAGAAAAGATTCAGAAGTGTCAGAATTCTGAATACACATGACGTCCAGGCTGGATGTCATGTGTATTCATTATCAGGACACTTGTGTATGTGGCTGCACATCGTTCTAGTAAGAACGATGCTGCTGTGTAAATGAATGGAGAGGAGTGCATGATGCTGATTGGTCACTGATTCGTCAGCATCATACACTTCTCTCCACAACGCCCAGTTAGTAAAACAAGTAAACACGCCCAGTTAAAAACACAATACACGCCCAGTTGGGCATACGAATAAAAACACGCCCAGTTGTTAATTTCAAAGCTCATTTGCATATATATAAAATAGCTCATAACTTGGCCAAAAATGAACGTTTTTAAAAAACAAACAAACGTTACTGTTATGTACATTGCAGCGCCGATCACATGCAATAGGAGATAGGGATTTGAGAATCTGGTGACAGAGCCTCTTTAAGACTAAGACTATATTGCTTTAAATTGGAGTTATTGAATAACCATAAAATGTAATAGAATCCCAAATTCATCTCTGCTACAAGTTTAGGTAGAGCTGTGAGTTTATGTCTAAGCCATATGATTTAGAAATAGTGTAGACCCTATAAATTTGTATTGTTTACAGGTCTCAGAAATATAATTTAGTATATTCTTCATACATTGGCAGTTTTTTTAATGAGCCACCGGTCATCATAAATGAAACTTAATTGAAGGTGGTGAAAAGAAAAATTGTGGTCTTGGTATTAGAAAATTAAAGTAGCGTGCTCTGATTACTGTTAATAGCATTAGTGAAGACACTATAAATAGCCAGCTTTGCTGAAGCAGTTACAGTACGTTTATAACAGTCTGGCATTCAGAAAGGCATTCATTTCAATGATTTAATAGCAGATTGCAGAAAAGCAGACATCTGCCGGAGTGCTTGTCCTCTGACACTTCTTTGTGCCACTAGCGAGATCTCAGAGGTCTCTCGAGCAGCATGTGGGTGGTGAACACAGAACCTTACCTTTGCTATGGGAAATCCTTGATGTTATCTCACTTTTGATGCAACCAGCCAACCTAACAAACTGTTTCGGGACATGCAGAATTGATTTTCTCTTTAGCACATCGACATTTAATAGTCAAAGTCAGTCATACCATCAATTGGACAGGCGTTCTCCTGCAAAATATCTACCGCACTATAAGACTGTACCTTCAAAAAAATTCTTGATAACGATTTAAAACTATTATATGGGTGAAAGTAGCTTTATAGTACACAGTTTTTTTCTGTCTGTTATTTTCCAAAAAATGCACTATTCCTGACGTAGCATAAAAACTTGAAATTGATGTCCCAAATTCTTCCAAATCAATTTAAACAAAAACTTGTTTTATAAAAATTCAATTCTACATATCCACAGGCTACTACCACTAATGGCCAGAAGAAGAATGAACAATGATGCCCTTGCCATTCCCCTTCATTAAAGTGTAGACAGTTCCATTAAAGCATCTCATAGTCAATGAGTTCTATGTACTGAAACCAGTACTCAAGGTTTTGAAGTGTGCACTCTGAGATTTTTGTCTCCAATATTCAGAGGCATAACTGGTAACTCATAGGCCCCAATTTAACATCTGTATTCTTATATTTATATTACAGTTAAAGGGGTTGTCTGACTTAGACAAACCCTTTGCATATTCCCAGTTAGGATTCGATAGAGAGAATGTAATAGACGGGGTTCTCCTCCTTGAATACCCCCACTTTTAGATGGAGAGACACTACAAAGAGGCTCTCCCTCCGGAGGACTCTGTTCCTACTTGCATTACAGGGACAGTCTATTGATTTCAATGGGTGCCATCTAATGCTTAATTTTTGCTTGAATGAATAGTTGTCAACTGCTTTAATTGGTGATCAGCACATTAACGGGGAACCATCACTGTGAACAGGGATTGTCCAAACTGGATAATTCCTTTTAATTATATCTTAGCCAAGCTTTGTAACAGACAACTATGACCTTAGTCCTTGAATGTCTACCTACACTACGCTATAGATGACTTGTGAAGAACTTCCTCGACATCAAACTTACCTTAATATTACTTGAAAATGTTGACAACTATACTAATTTCCTGCTATTGATTTTATCTTTATGTTCTTAGGTATAATAATTGAAGTCATGTTTACATAGACTAAGAGACAACTGATCAAACAGATTATGAAGAAATTAGAGACAGATTCATGGATTTCATATTGCATATTATCCATTCTATCAGATGTCTCGTATTGACTTTTATCATTCTGTAGAATAATATCTGCTCAGTAGTTAGAAAAATAAAATTTTTTAGTTGAACACATTATTTCATTTTATGCTACATTCCTACTACAATATCTGTTTCAAATCAACTCTGGTTGTAATCAAGTCTTGTGAAAATATTAATATACGTGCTATTTCTGCTAAATTGCCAAATGGCTAATTATCCTGAGCCATGATGGGGAAGACTAAATCAATAAAACAGTCATTATTAGTGTGGAGTCTGTCTTTTGAATTTCAAAGAATAGGTTGTTGATTAGGAAAACTTTTACGGGTATAGCTACTCTGTAAAATATAAAATGACAAAAAAAGAATCCCAATGCAATCATGTCACAGCCTTTGTACTTTATTAAATTAAATATAGTAGATTTAAATAGGTATTAGAAAATATTTTGTTCTTTTATACTGCAGTGGCTTAACTGAGAAGTTAAGTGAAAAGAAAATATCTTGCATAAAAATCAATATGTAAAAGAGAATATACAATGATGCAAATGTTTTTAATCATGGTGCAAATACCTATTTTGTAAAGGGTGAAATATGAGGGACAAAGAGTTTATCTATAAGAAAAGTTCTTAATGTGTTTTTAATACTTTTTATTTTTAAAGGATAGCTACTGTAGCAAATGTGCATTAAAGTGCTGGCATCACTTTGGAGCAGTAAATTGCCCCCTGACATTCGTTGCATATATAAAAAGCACATGCCATATAGGAAAATTGCATGTTATATCCAGATCCTCTGCCTTATATTTAGATATTACATATATAATTTTTGTTAAAATGTACCTCCATTCATAGGCCAGTTATTTGCCAATACTTCAGAGCACCTTTAGACTGTCCATCTATTGCCGTTTATAGCAACATACTGTAGGGCAACAGGGCTGTACATTAGGGAAATGAATGTTAACTTAATCTTAGCACAGGCACAACATTCATATAATACTGTCCCATTATAGCAAACACAGTGGCCAAATACAGAGACATAAATTAAAGTTCCTGGGCTCCAATAAAAAAAGCTACACCAGGGCATCACAACTATCATGTGCCATTCATAGTACTGCTTACTGTTATGTGGCAGAACAGCTGTTGGTCCCCCCTAGACACCAGGGATTAGATGTAACTGGAACCTGTGCAAGTACAACAGCTAATTTATTCATCTATACTGGTGTGTAAATTTGCCACAAATGTTTCTATTTGGCCAAATCACAAACAAGTATATATTTTTGAGTTAAACTCGGCGTCAGACTGGGGTACATTGCCATACCAGTGCCCACTACCCATCTAGACAGAACTAATTTATAGAGATTTTTAAAGTTACTGTTTTTATTGTTTTCATTGCACACACAGGCCATAACATATCTTCAATAAAACTAGGTTTTCTGTGACTATTGTGGCCTGTGAGGTTCTTTTTATGGTGTGAGATTGGATTGACTAGAGGATAGTTTGGTGCTTTAGTAGGCCAATATGGCTTGAGTAGACTAGCCGACATTTTATACAAGGCACTTAAATCCTGATTATATTATCTAGACTGCAGGCTTATATCTCATCTGCCTGAAATGACCCTCACAATGAATTGTTTAATGCTTCAGCTTTACAGCAGAATTACATCTCTATACATAAATGTCATTGTCGGAAAGGATGTCTAATATATTCTTACATTTTAAATTCTATTATTTTGCTCTGTATCTATTAGCATTAATTACTGGTGCATATCAGGAAGTATGGTAGAACTGCGTGGATTGGAGCCAAGTCTCATTTAGTATAGTAAATATTTTAAATGGTTACATACAAATAATTAAAGCACAACAACAGGCACCAAATCAGCAATCCTTCACTGTAAAAACAGCTGCATATATTCATCATCCACATTCATCTGTGACAATGTAAATTTTTGATGCCTGTTAGGACATACTCTCTAGTGTCTTATTTTTCTACAGCTACAAAACAGGATATGCTTCTCGGTAATTATCTTCAACAGCCACCTTTTTTAAGAAATAATGTAAAGTGACATTCACAGGGGGAAAATGATGTACAAAAATGTCTTCTAATGAGGCCCCTGTAGTATGGCACCAGCAAGGACCATTATAACTACATTTGTCAGCTGCCCTGTCTATCATCAAGGAATGGATACCTAGAGATTTACAGTCATTATTCTTGATTAAAGACTACAATAAGATAATTTTATTCTTCCCAAAACATGCTTTCTTGCTGATGTTTTTAAGATAGGGAATCTATTTATGCAAATGTTGTTAGCTTTCTAATTCAAGTCAAGTTAGATGATACAGATAGATGATAGGTAGACAAAAAACAGAAAGACGGTCAGGTAGATACAGTAAAGAGGGGGAGGCAGAGAGAACGAGAGAGGAGATAGACAGATAGATAGATAGATAGATAGATAGATAGATAGATAGATAGATAGATAGATAGATAGATAGATAGATAGATAGATAGATAGATAGATTCCATGTTTCCAATCTGCAGGAGCAGAGGCAGCCATAATCAGTGCCATTAAAGGGTTTTTTCCATGAGAGACATTTATGGCATATCCACAGGATATCATTTCAACATATCGGACTTGGTTCAACCGATTTTGACAGCGTGACACCATTCCCTTGACTCAGGACCTGTGCTGCTTCACTCCCTCTATTCTTGTTGGATATCCACAGGATATGTCATAAATGTCATAAAGATGCGGGTCCCACTTCCGGGACCCCCACCGATCTCTAGAACGGGGTCCCCTAAGCCCTGTTCTGCCGCTCTGTGTTGCGGCCGAAGCAGGTGAATTCCGACCATGAATTAGGAAACAGCATAGCTCACTGAGCTACTCTGTTTCTGTAAGTCCGATAGAACTGAATGGTAGTTACGGAAACAGCGTAGCTCACATGCTACGTTGATTCCGTAACTGCCATTTACTACTATGGGAGTTACAGGGACAACATAGCTCAGCGAGCTACGCTGTTTTTGTACCTCCCGGCCATATAGGCAGGAATTGACCAGGGAGTCAGAGGGAGCAGAAAAAGGCAGAATGGGGTTTAGGGGGCCCCGTTCTAGAGATAGGTGTGGGCCGCACAGGTGGGACCTGCATCTATCTGACATTTATGACATATCCTGTGGATATATCATAAATGTCTCTGATGGGAAAACCCCTTTAAGTCCTCCTGTCTCACACTATTTGCATTATTTACATCTAGAACCTTTTTAGCTTCTGAATAATTTATGGTAAATATATTTAAATACTGTAGCACTGATTCTTCTAACCCTATTTATCGAAGCACTCCCAAATATAGGCTAAAAGTAAACCTGAAGAACGGACAGAGCTCAAATTAAGCTTTCCTCTCACATTTATACAAGTGTTCTGGTGCTTTCTCAGTGCTTGATCATATAACTTGGCTTGTATTTTAGAGATATTTTCCATTTATGGTCTACTAACCTGATGAAATTACATGTATTGCTTCAGTGCATTCATCTACACCATCTCATAACTTATCTGATCAGTTACCTTATTTTACATTCAAAAGGCAAGATGTCGTTTTAGAGAGTGTGGGCATGTAGAGTATCATGTAAAATGTACTGGGAGGTCAGATATTTAGAATAAGAATAGTGACAATGGGGAATAAGTAGAGTGAAATGTAAGTAGCAGCTAAGGGAGAGAAGTATTACATACTTTTATGCTGAAGAACTGTATGAAGTTATTTTATTTAGGAAAAGCTATTACTATACATGAAACACATTGAGCACATTTATCAATGGTGTGGTAAGGACAATGCTTTTCAAAGAAAAATTGTTACAAATTGCAATTTGTCAACTGCTAGATCAACTTTCTTTTTCGCTGCACACTAAATTAATGCAATACATTTGGCACAGCACATAACATATTACACATTTATGTCACCTCATGTACGTCAGTATTTCTTGTAAAATGGTGCATGACAACTTGATGCAGCCATTGTTCGTCATTTAGCTACGTTTTATTTTTTCAAACCTATTGTATATATCACAATCAGAAAGGTGCACATTTTCCTAAAAAATTACACACCTAATTTGCACCATTTTTAAAGCAGACATTCTGCCACTTTTCTATGTGAACAAACCCTAAGTGGTATGAGTTCAGAATAAAGCCTTATGCACACGGCAGTGTTATGGCTATTTACAACCTCCGAATTGTACAGAGCCATAATACGGTACCCATGGAAGTGTATAGAGCACATCTTTACCTCCATGTGCCTCCAATTTCACACTGAGGCATACAAAGTTTTCTCTATGGCAGACAGGAATGCAAGAGGTGGATCCAGCGCTAAGACGCGTAAAGTGGTTAAAAAGGAAGCTCCGTTCCCAATTTTATTCCATAACTGTATTAAAATCAGAAAAAATATATTCCAGGTACAAAAGGTGGTTGTAGGTATAGGCGGTGTCTGTTTCTATGCCGTGTACCGACACGGGGATCCGGGTGCAGCCATCAGTGGGAATTTGCTTAAAGGTGAGCTGGAGGATTTCTCCTGTGAACATTTTTTTCTATTTTCTCTATGGCAATCAGAAGCTGCATTACAGAGATATTCTACCCTAAAAGCAATACTTCTAGGGTAAAATATCTCAATAATACCATGGGCACAACATACGAGTATACCAGTGGTTCCGTGTTACCAAGCTTTGGGAACTCCATTTGCCTCTGTATCGGCACCATGTACATACCTAAAACAACTGAGGTATGGGTGGAATTATCCTTAAAATTATCATATGAAATATGAATGAATAATACTCATTAAAATACACTACTAGGTAATATTTATATAAAAAAAAGAAAGTCTAACAGAAAAATCGCTCAGCTTTTTTTTTCTTAAACTGCTCTGGAGAAATGAAAGCTTGTAAGGGGGATGACTATGGGTGAATGGAGTGTGTTTGCAGGTGTAATTGTCATTTTACTTTGTTTGTCTTCTTGTTATCCTGTCAGTTGTCAGTCAGTACCTCCTGTGTCTGCATATGTGTATGTGCAGCCTCCATATTGGTGAAGCCTGTGATCTGATTGGATAAAGTTTCCTAACCGAAAAAGGATGTCAGTTGGTGTCAGTAGAGAGAGAGGGAGGGATGTGCTTGATAAGTATGGGCAGATAGTGAGTATCCTAAGGTACCTCAACCCCTCCAGTAATAAAGGACGAGCATCCGTAGAATCAGATAGTCAGATAGTCAGTAAAGTCAATGCTATGCTGCTGAAAGAAATACCTTAGTACAGAAGTCGTTTGTGAGCGGCTGGTGATGGTGACGTTTAACCATGGATACCGTGCCCTTTTCTCAATGGATATTAAAGGATCGTACAAACCTTATTACCAACTGAATGTGTCTATAAAGGATTGTGTACAACTTGCCTAAAGCACCTATAGATGTGAGCTGTCCCCCGAAATCTATAGACTACAGACTGTGACTGCAGCCATTTCTGTCCTAAGTAACTGTCACATTTCATGTGTGGATGTCCCCACATCTTGGGTATAAGCTTATACTCCAAGAAATAATTGTTTGTACAACCTCTGAGTTTTACCAGTGAGATGACTCAACCGTATAAGGGACAGGAGATTCACTTTAAACCAACCCTTTACAAGCTAAACTCTGAATTGGTTGCTATGGCCAACAAGGCCAATTTTTTTGTTAGAAACTTTATCAGGCCTAATGGATGGACTTTATCCCTATTTGTTGACCCAAGTTAAGATTATTCTCACATTTATTGTGTCAGTCATTTTATACAGTGAAACATCTTCAAAACATCTCTTTGGGAAGACCACCCTTTATCCAGACCAGATTTTCTGTGACATATTTTCAGTTCCATCATATACTATGTATACTGGCCATCTTCTTTGAGAAAACCAACCCTCTAGAAAAAAATTTTTTTTATACAATTATGGTGGATTGTCTCAAAGAATTTTCACTGTATTTTATACATATAATACTATATACAGACACTGCAGTAATGGATGTGATTTTTTTTTTATCTACAATTATTATTTACATTGTGCAAAAAATACTTGCTAACAAATGTTTTAGCCCTAAATTCATGCCAAACCCCGGCTTTACGCTTTAGAATTATCCTATGCCTAGAATATTTGACAACAAATTCCCCCTCTAACATTGTTGCCTGTCATCTGTATTTTATGCTATTACACTATCTCTCATCTGATTTTTTTTGCTATCTGGACTAGGCTGACAAACCCGAACAGAAAAATATAAACTAAGGACAAGAAAAATAATGTATTTTAGCCAACATACTTTCCATCTATTTGTCTCATCAATCCTGCCTGTAATCTCTTTCTCATTTTTTACTTATCACCCCTCTTTTTGTCTTTTTCACCTTCACATCTCTCTTATCTCCATCGCGTACCTGCTCAGCTTATACATGTTATCATTTTTCATAGAAGAGAAGGGAAGAAAACTTTCCTTTGCCTTATAATGCTCTCAGTTAAGCTTAAGGCTTAATGTATATTCTTAAAATATAGAAGCAATGATTTCAGATTTCCATTGAAAATAGGGGCTCTGGTACTAATGAGCTGTTAAACTTCAACAGCTTGAACGGAGGTATTGGTTGTAGAATTCATCAGTTTTCACCGGGTGTGATTGTGTGATCTCAGTGCCAATATGCCACATATCACAGTCTGGTTCTTAAACTGTATGAACAGACAGGGTGTCATGTAATATCCTAAAACAAGGTGATTTCATGTATTTTTTTTTTATTATTTTGTCTTTACTATAATGGAATGAAATTGTGGCTCTATACATTTATACATGCTGTAAAAAATATGAAATAAATCTAAAATTGTGCACTTAGAGTAAAAATAATAGAGTAAGCAGTGCTGCAATTTGTGCTGATACTATAGTTTTGCATGCAATACGGGGTAGGTATAATGTTCACATCGTATAGGGTCACCCTTTGTAATTCAGTAGGAACCTTCTCTAATGATGCTGCAATAGTTATTGATTTGAGCTGTATAATCACTATGGGGGAAATTAAAGGGGTTATGTGGGGACCAAAAATGATTAGCAGTATATTGACTGCAGTATGTGAGTACACTCACTGATATATATTCCGGTCCCCCGTCGCGCTGAGTCTGAGATTTTCATAGATTTTCATAGCGCTGTTGGGTGACCAGAAGTCTAGTTGCACAGTCTTCTTTGATACAACTCTTCGTCACGAGACCGACACCGCTGTACTCTATGTACTAGCAGGAGCAGTAGTACAGCGAGTACATAGAGTACAGCGGCGTACAGTCGTATCGTCATCAAAGAAGGCTGTGCAACTATACTTTCGGTCCCCTGGCCGCGTTATAAAAATCTATGAAAATCTCACCAGAATGTATATTAGCAGTGTACTCACATACTGCAGTGAGTACACTGCTAATAATTTTTGGTCCCCACATAACTACATTAACAACTTTTCTATGCCAGTTTTCTGAAGAAGAAAAGTTGCAAACAACCCTAAAACTTAGACTTTTGGGTCATTCCTGTAGCTCTAGCCTTTTCCCTAAAAAGTGGGTGGATCTTAAACCGAAGTCTGATGCATTTGCTATAATTTATGCCAGAAACAGGCGTAAAGTAAAGTAATAAGCAATTTGCATTAAGAAATGAGCTATACGGTGATCACAGCCCCACTGGCACCATAACAGAGGGGCATTCTGCTTGTTTTCCTTGCTTGTACTGCCTATAATATTAGGAAGCATTAATGCTGGGCTACAGTGTCCCATTGAGACAAAGCCACATTGTGTCTCATCTGTTTGCAAATGTCTTTGACTCAATACTTTGACTTCAACAGAATATGAAGTCGCTATGGGGCATTGAATATCATGTTGCCTATTAGCTGAAGCTTTGCTCAGAGCTGCAAGACATGAATAAAGGAGTTGAAAAGCTTTAAAAAAAAAAAAAAAAGAGAAGAAAGCTCATGTAAACGTGTTTTAAGCTTGTAACATACTTTCTTCCAAAATAATAGCCCCTTTAACCCCTTCACGACTGCTATACGGCTATATATGTTCTAACTGCCCTGTGCAGTTAGCACGTGTATAGACATCGGCAGCCTGGAAGGGGTTTAATAAGTGCAGTGCTGCTTCAGCGTGAGCAGCTCTGCACTAATCTATGTGTCGGCTCTCTTTACAAGTGCCGACACGTCTTTGACTTAGTTTCATAAAACAAACATGTGTTTTTTTAATGAAACTAAAGTTAAAAGTGCATATCTGCTCACAATGAAGCAGTCTGTACTTACCTTTCTCCCCCGTGTGTCGACACTTCCCCCCTCCTTCTCCATCTGTTCAGCAGAAGCCGAGAGATAACTGAGCCAGTGTGCTGCTATCTGGGCAGAAAGGATAGTAAAAGTTGTGTTTTAACTCTTAAGGCTCCATGCACATGAACGTGCTTTTGCGGCCGCAATTCCCCCGAAAATCCATGGGAGAATTGCGGCCCCATTAATACCTATGGGGCCATGCACACGACCGTAGTTTTTACGGTCCGTGCATGGCCCGGGAGCATGCACCGCAGAAAGAACGGACACGTCTTATTACGGCCGTCTTCTGCGGGTCCGGGCTCATTGAAAATAATGGCCGCGGCCATGTGCATGGCCCGCGATTTGCGGGCGGCTCGCGGCTGACAGTCCGCTGCCGGCCTGACCCGAAAAGCATCGTCTGCATGAGGCCTTAGTCTTAGTCTTTGTCTTCTGCTCTCTCCTAGAGAGTGAGGACGGTTAACTATTAAAGAGCTCTAACTGTGTATGTACGTGTATATATATATATATATATATATATGTATTCGTCCAATAAGAGACAGCACTCCAATTTGTGATAGAAAAAACGGCTTTTTATTAGCCCCTGTGCGACGTTTCGGCTCTTAACATGGAGCCTTTCTCATGCTTGAGAAAGGCTCCATGTTAAGAGCCGAAACGTCGCACAGGGGCTAATAAAAAGCCGTTTTTTCTATCACAAATGGGAGTGCTCTCTCTTATTGGATGAATATTGAGGATCTGGGAGCAGTGATCGGGCTCCTGGGACGTGCACCCACCTATATTCCTGACTGGTGCTGCTGGATGGTGGACATTATATATATATATCTATATATATTATACATATATATATATATATATATATATATATATATATATATATATAGAAAGTCCACCGTCCAGCAGCACCATTGGGTGTTTATATATATATATATATATATATATACGATACCATTTTTTTCCCATTTTTAGTGGTCTGCTCATAATAAAAATGTAAAACATGGAATTAAGTTAACTAATCTAGAAAATTAAAACCTCATAAGTCTTTTAAAAAACAAAGTAAAAATAGTTAGCATATTCAAAGCGGTTGAAAAGATATTATCGTTTAAAGAAGTGCACATCAGAAATGGAAAATTTGACCTGGACACAGGGGCATCAATGACTCTTGGTCATAAAAGGGTTAAGTAGTATAATATAATAATGTGCCACTTGTACCAAGAAAGTTAAGCACCCATGGCTTAGAATGACCATCTGTTCCAGTCTGCTTATGTTGGTCTAATAATTAAGATATCTCGCCTTGGCTACCAATATCAGACGGAGACAAATGAAGCATGGTAATGTTAAGCTTCATTACTACTTCAGACAAGCAATGTCATGTGGCAACAGAGGGCAATGGTTGCAGCAATAGGAGGATTCTGAGTTTCACTACAATAGATGTCCATGTCTTATGTAACCACAACACTCTTAAAGATACTCTGTCACCACTTTATAAGTGCCCTATCTCCTACATAAGGAGATGGGCACTATAATGTAGGTGACAGCAGTGCTTTTTATTTAAAAAACTATCTATTTTCACCACGTTCGGAGCGATTTTAGCTTTATGCTAATTCGTTTCTTAATGCCCAAGTGGGCGTGTTTTTACTTTAGACCAAGTGGGCGTTGTACAGAGGAGTGTATGACGCTGACCAATCTGTGACCAATCAGCGTCATACACTTCTCTCCATTCATTTAGTCAGCGCATAGTGACGCTGCGTTATTCACTATGTGCTGTCTTATACTGACATATTAACGTTACTGAAGTGTTTAGACGGTGAAAAGACATTCCTTCCAGCCAGGACGGGATGTCTATTCACAATCCCTGCACTTTGTTAACGTTTCTGTGGTACTTACAGCAGAGCAAGCGTAATCTCGCTGTAACCTGTCATTTACAGTGAGATCTCGCAAGATTATGCTTGCTCTGTTGTAAGTACCACAGAAACGTTAACAAAATGCCGGGATTGTGAATAGACATTCCGTCCTGGCTGGAAGGAATGTCTACTCACTGTCTAAACACTTCAATAACGTTAATATATCAGTATAAGACAGCACATAGTGAATAACGCAGCGTCACTATGCGCTGACTAAATGAATGGAGAGAAGTGTATGATGCTGATTGGTCAGCATCATACACTTATCTGTACAACGCCCACTTGGTCTAAAGTAAAAACACGCCTAGTTGGCATTAGGGAACTAATTAGCATAAAGCTGAAATCGCTCCTAATGTGGTAAAAATAGATTGTTTTTCTAAATAAAAAGCACTGCTGTCACCTACATTATAGCGCCCATCTCCTTATGTAGGAGATAGGGCACTTATAATGTGGTGACAGAGTCTCTTTAAGTGCCATTTATATTGTGAGGCTTCACTCCAGTGAGCATCTTCTGCCCAAAATAGCATGGCATGAGCCATTGTGAATGTAGGGCATTGGTGCATTTTTTATAAAGCAGTACTTAGATAAAAGATTTAGAATTATTTTTTTTCTGCATTTTGTCTAGCGGATAGTACGCCTTTCACATTCTAAGAACATAAAGTACAGTAACATTATGCCTCGATACAATACATTTTTAGGCAACGTAATGATCTACAGTAGTCTCCTGTTACGGCACAGTAACGGCATGCAAAATGCGTTCATTGTTAGATTATCATATTACATCAATTAACTATAATATATCCTCTCAACATACATTGAAGAAAGGAATATGTTTTGTATGAAACTGTTAAACTTACACTTCATTTATAACAATAGGTTGAAAAACTAGGAAACGAGAGAAAAGCCTGAAGAAAAACTGACAAATAATAAGCTGTATTGGGAATGGTTCTCACGTTAAGAGCAATGACTGAAAGATTGCTGCTGTAGGGAGAGTAAAATATGCATGACAGGAAAAGGCAGCCTGCATCATCAGAGAAGACTTGTAGCTGTGCTGGTCAGTAAGGCATAAGAGCTTGACTCCTATGGTGGCCTGTGAATAATACAAAATACACAACCCTATTTTCATATGGTCAATTTGGTCATACATAACACTTTCAATAATGTAAGACCACTATGTAAATTTTTTTTAAAAAGGAAGCAAGATTCGCTGGTTTACAATAATTCATGACAAACACATACCTCCCAACTTTCAAGTATCACAAAAAGGACAATCTGCATTTTTTTTCCCCATGCAGTATAATGCCCAAACATATTCCCCCATATAGCATTATGCCCCATAGCTGCCCCATGCAGCATAATGTAATGCCCCCAAAGCTGTCCATACAGTATAATGCCCCTTATAGAATATAATGCCCACACATATGCCCCCATACTGTATAATGCCCCATAGCTGCCCCATACAGCTTAATGCCCCCAAAGCTGCCCCCATACAGCATAATGCCCCCATAGCTGCCCCCATACAGTAGAATGCCCCCTAGCTGCCCTATACAGTATAATGCCCCCTTAGCTGCCCCTAGTGCCAGTGCCCTTATAGATAGTGACACAGTGCCCATGTAGATAGTGCCCATGTAGATAGCACCACAGTGTCCCCTGTAGTGCCCCTATATAGTGCCATAGTGTCCATGTAGATAGTGCCACACCCCCCTTGAAGATAGCACCACCCCTTCTGTAGATAGCACCATTAGGACACCCTCTAGGAGTGGAATCCCCAGCCAGAGCATAGGCCGGGGATCCCACTCCTAGAGGGAAGCCCTTCTGTCACTGTCCATATATGGACAGTGCCGTCAGTGGCTACTCCTTTAGCGGAATCTCCGTTGCCGACTCTGGCTGGGGAGTCCGCTCCAGGGGGAAACCCTGACGTCAATGTGCATATATGTACAGTGACCTCAGGGGTTTCCTCTAGGAGCGGAATCTCCAGCCAGATCATCGAAAACATGGGATTCTGCTCAAGGAGTAGCCACTGACGTCACTGTCCATATATGGACAGTGACGGCAAGGGATTCCCCGAGCACAACGCTTAAAATAGCGCTGTGCTGGGGAGTCCTCGGCGAGCGGAGGAGCTCCCTCTGCTCTTCCGCTTTGAACTAATTCTAGAGAAGGAAGCTGATGGTTCCCAGAATTGGGTTCAACTGTATATGTGTCCTGAGGACGCAGATACAGTTGATAGCAGGACATAACCCAGGCCGCCCGGGACAGCGGGACACTGCCCGGAATCTGAGACTGTCCTGCTGAATGCGGGACGGTTGGGAGGTATGCAAACAGTAGCCATATATAATAAATTGTATTACTTGCTGCCTTATTCAACTGTACACTATAGTACACTTACAAAACATGGCAAGTGTCACACTGAAGATTTGTTTAACCCCTTCCCGACCACACCACATAGATTAACGGGCTGCAGCACTGGTCCTTGTGCCTGCAGCCCGTTAATCTACGTGTGCTCGTAACAGATCACACAGGCGCTCCCCACAGCCCGGCATCTCCCAGTACAGGCTGCTACTAGCAGCCTTAGTACTGGGGGAAAACATCGGGTCGGATCACAGCGGTGATCCGAACCGATTAACCCCTTAAATGCGGTAGTCAATAGCGACCTCGGCATTTAAGTTTTTATAGCAACATCGGCACCCAGCTACGCGATTTTGGGGGGGCGATTGTTGCGGGGGGTAATTGTTATGGCAACCGGAAGCCTAACAAAGTCTGCCATCTATGGAAGGCAATTAGTTCCTGCCAGAGGCAGGACCTAATATGCCTCCTGTCAGTGTGAAATAGACAGGTATAATACCCTGCAATACATAAGTATTGCAGGGTATTATAACAACGATCCAACAATTGGATCTTTAAGTCCCTAGACTAAAAAAAAAAAAAGTAACAAAAAGTTACAAAGAAATGTAAAAAAGTAAAATGTCAAAATAATAAAATTTTAAAATCGCCCTTTTTCCCTTATAAAGTCTGTTATTATTGAAAAAAATGAAAAAAACAAACTATGCATAATTGGTATCGCCGCGTCCGTAACGGCCTGAACTACTATAAAAATATAATGTAATTTATCCCGCATGGTGACCGCCATAAAAACATAAATTAAAAAACGATACCGGAATCGCTATTTTTAGTCACTTCAGCTCCCAAAAAATTGCATGAATAGGCATCAAAAAGTCGCATGTACCCAAAAATTGTACCAATAAAAACTACAGTTTGTTCCGCAAAAAACAAGCCCTCACACAGCTTTCCTGATAAAAAAAATTAAAAAGTTGTGGCTCTTAGCATATGGCAACACAAAAACAAAATAATATTTTTAAAACCGTGATTTTATCGTGCAAACACTGTAAAACATAAAAAACCTATATACATATGGTGTCGCCGTAATCGCATCGACCCACAGAATAAATTATATATGTCATTTATAATGCACGGTGAACGCCATAAAAAAACAGAATAAAAAACAATAGAAGTTTTGACGGCCTAATTACACTAAATTCAGCAAAAAAACTATGGGATCAAAATGCTCATTATACCCCTAGACAAATTCTTTTTAGGGCTGTAGTTTCCCTATTTTGGTCCCTCAGGGTCTTTGCAAATGCGACATGACACCCGAAAACCAATTGAGTAAACTTGAACTCCAAAAACCAAATAGTGCTCCTTCCCTTCTGAGCCCTGCCGTGTGTCCAAACATCCGTTTATTGCCACATATGGGGTATTGCTGTAATCAGGAGAAATTGCTTTACAAATCTTGGGGTGCTTTTTCTTCTTTATTCCTTGTGAAAATTGCTATTTTCTATGTTTAATTGGATAAAAATTTGATTTTCATTTTTACGGACTAATTCCACTAAATTCAGCAAAAAATCTGTGGGGTTAAAATGCTCATTATACCCCTTGATTAATTCCTTGAGGGGTGTAGTTTGCCAAATAGTGTCTTTTTTGGGGTGTTTCCACTGTTTTGGCCCAACAAGACCTCTTCAAACCTGACATGGTGCCTAAAATATATTCTAATAAGAAGGAGGGGACAAAATCCTCTAGGTGCTCCTTTGCTTCTGAGGCCAGTGCTTCGGTACATTAGCACACTAGGGCCATATGTGGGATATTTCTAAAAACTGCAGAATCTGGGCAATAAATATTGAGTTGTGTTTCTCTGGTAAAACCTTTTGTGTTACAGAAACAAAATGGATTAAAATGGATTTTCCGACAAAAAAAATGTTGTTTGTAAATTTCCCCTCTACATTGCTTTCATTCCTGTGAAACACCTAAAGGGTTAAGAAACTTTCTAAATGCTGTATTGAATACTTTGAGGGGTGCGGTTTTTAAAATTGGGTGACTTATGGCGGGTTTCTAATATATAAGGCCCTTAAAGCCACTTCAGAACTGAACTGATCCACAAACAAATAGGTTTTGGAAATTTTCTTGAAAATTTGAGAAATTGCTGCTAAAGTTCTAAGCCTTGTATCGTCCTAGAAAAATAAAAGGACGTTCAAAAAATGATGCCAACATAAAGTAGACATATGGGGGATGTTAATTAGCAACAATTTTGTGTGGTATAACTGCTTAACTTACAAGCAGATACATTTAAATTTCAAAAAATGCTAATTTCTGCAAATTTTCTCTAAAGTTTGGTGATTTTCACAAAAAAAATACTGAATTTATTCAAATTTTTCCACTAACATACAGTACATTATAATAAATACCTATAACTGTATGTGAAGACAAATCAAATCTCCCAAAAGGGAAAAATAATGACACCAAGTACAGTAAGTAACTTGCAAAAAATATAAATTCTTTATTACAATATACATAAGAACATGTTGGCCATCAGGACCTAAAAACCACAGACAATTAAAATATACAATGTGGAGAACATGAGGCTACTCAGAATGGCCTATATTCAACATTCAATAATACCGGACAGGGTCACTATGACAGTCATGCTATAAATGTACAGTACAAGGATAACCGACACCACAAAATGTGTCTCCAAAAAGCATGCTGAAACAGAACAATGTAATACAGACCCTGTAAAAAATAGTATACACGAGAGACTTGTAGCTAACACTGAAACACTGAAAAATGAGCTCCACAGCAAGAGCCCCGACGCACGTTTCGCGGTAGCTTTTTCAAGGAGTCCTTGAAAAAGCTACCGCGAAACGTGCGTCGGGGCTCTTGCTGTGGAGCTCATTTTTGGCTTGATATGCAATACACGGGTTGGTATGGCTTCTGGGACCTACTCTGATTTTTGGTGATACCCTGGTCTTTATACCACTTTATTTACAGTGAGATTTCAGTGTTAGCTACAAGTCTCTCGTGTATACTATTTTTTACAGGGTCTGTATTACATTGTTCTGTTTCAGCATGCTTTTTGGAGACACATTTTGTGGTGTCGGTTATCCTTGTACTGTACATTTATAGCATGACTGTCATAGTGACCCTGTCCGGTATTATTGAATGTTGAATATAGGCCATTCTGAGTAGCCTCATGTTCTCCACATTGTATATTTTAATTGTCTGTGGTTTTTAGGTCCTGATGGCCAACATGTTCTTATGTATATTGTAATAAAGAATTTATATTTTTTGCAAGTTACTTACTGTACTTGGTGTCATTATTTTTCCCTTTTGGGAGATTTGATTTGTCTTCACATACAGTTATAGGTATTTATTGTCTGTTTTTCCTTGATATGTGTGGACGTTTACTATAACGTTTATCGTTAGGTCTGGTTCTATATAGGTATTCAATACAGTACATTATGTCACGAGAAAACAATCTCAGAATCGCTTGGATAGGTAAAAGCATTCCCAAGTTATTACCACATAAAGTGACACATGTCCGATTTTAAAAAATTGGCTGCGTCCACAAGGCCAAAACAAGCTCAGTCCTGAAGGGGTTAAACGATAAAGGGGTATTGAAGATAAGAAAAAAAACTATGGCCCATGAATGAAGAAAAAGATGTGGTCTAAGTTTTTAATATTTTGCCAGTTAAAATGCTGTCCCTGAGCACTAATCGAATTGGTTAGAGCTGTAGAAAGATGGAGGGGCTATTATTATTATTTATACATTACATTTGTCATTGTATTTGTGCCTTTTTGGTGCATTTTACTCCAAAAGAATGTCTAATTTGTTCTGTGACAGCCATTTATACCAGAATCTAGATCTATTTGCGCCATGCACGTCAATTTGAAAACTGGAGTGAAAACTGGGTGTGTGGCTTACTTGCCGGCCAGGATTAGGACACAAAAATATAATTTTTTAAAAACTCACAAAAAATTTAGCATTTCTACTCAGTGCGTTAATTGATGGCACTGATGTATGTTGTGATTTGTCACAACAAACATTAATAAAGTTGTCTAGCTATAACTTCGAAATTAGATAAAATAATGCCACTTTGGGCCAATAAGTATTCTTCCTGGATAAAGGATGTATACATAGATATCTGCGGATGTAGATTGTATCCATGAAAGCAAATAAGTATACCCCTTGGCCGTGACACACTACTAAGTTCCAAATTCTAGAGGTAGAGGCAATATAAAAAAAATCACAGAAAATGGGATAAATCTCATCTCTCACACTTCAAAATTATAGAAAAGACCATACTCACTGATACAAGGGCAGATTAACCAGTTCACGGCAGGTTGCAAACAAGACACAATGTTACGTGGAGGAGGTAGAACAGGTGCAAAATTACCGATGAGCATCTACTTATACACCTATCATCCATGAGGGGGGTGGCTGCTTAGTATTACAATTGCACACAGATAAGGCTTCTACAAGGTGCAACTTACATACCTATTATTCAGTTCACAGATAAGTTCCAGGAGAAAAATGCGGATTGTAGAGAAGTGCTGCTGACATCCAGACAAGAAGGGTTAAATAAAGCTTCTTTATTTCATAAGTGACTATGCGTTTCAACGCTGGTCCGGCGTCTTCATCAGACTCTAACAGCAGAACAGCAGAGATACCCTTAAATAGGAGATAAAACAGTTTGCTGCTGTGCTTTGCTATTAGTAATGAATGGGTCTGCTATCTGCCACATACAGCGTGTTAACCTTGTTCATACTTATGTTTATACTTATTTGAACCAAACCAGCTCATCTCCTGAGCAGAACGATCGTTGCGGGTCATTGTCATTAGACACCCCGTTGCTCGCACCGCTTCTCTTTCACTGACATCTCATCTGATGGTCTCTGACTGAGCATTCATAGTTCATGTATTATATCTGTTTAATTTGTATTGACAACATGTTGCTACAATGTATCTGCTCTTATTTATACATCTCTATTAAAGAATAACACTTCAGTTTCACTGATATTACTGTGTATTTTAATCTCTGATTAGCTCTGTGATCTGTCTTTCAGAGCGACCATTTTCCCCTATGACATCACTTTGTCTGCTTTCCCTTTTTTTCTGTGTTTTATCTCCTATTTAAGTGCTTCTTTGTTGTACTGCTGTAATGACCTGATGAAGACACCGGACCAGCGTTGAAACGTATAGTCACTTTTGAAATAAAGAACATTTTAATTTAACCCTTCCTGTCTGGATGTCAGTAGGGCTTCTCCACAGTCCTCATTTTTCTCCTAGAAATTATCTGCATACCAAGCAGTGGTGAACGTCATCTAACGGTTGGGGACAGCAGCAGCTGACTCCTTATTGTTGTCGACACGTTTACACCACTGTTGTACCTACACTGTAAAACACAATAAGGTGAGCGTACACACATCTCACGCTCCCCTCTCCTCTCCTCAGTTGACATAATGCCCTTTTTTCTTCTCTAGGTATATTATTCAGTAGGGGAAGGCTGCTTAATTACAATTGCACACAGATGAGGCTTCTATAAGGTGTCAGTCACATAGTTACGTGTAGTGTTCCATGCTGACTTATAACCTATTCGTTACACCTATAGTATAAGGTCAGACAGGCTTGCCCAGTACCACACACAGTAGGGATATTCTATTCCCCCTAAACATCACAAAGCCAGGCTGCATTCTGCAAAAATAAACAATACATTAGTTGGTTTTTTGGCAAAAAAAATGCAAACTCGCAAACTGCGTCAAGGGTTATCACTGTCTTACGAGACTGTACACTAACATTACAAATCATAGAAAATTGGAACTATTCTATTCAAAATCTCATAGAAAGGCC